>NW_025920161.1:301965-399611 GCF_902686445.1 Sciurus carolinensis | reverse complement strand
CTGTAAACTCTAGCCAGAGCAATAAGACAAAATAAATAAATTAAAGAGATATAAGTAGGAAAAGAAGAACTGAAACTTTTCCTATTTTCCTACAACATGATTCTATATTTAGAAAACCAAAAAACTAGAAAGCCTCTAGACATCATAGGTTAATTAAGCCATGTAGCAGGGTATAAAATTAACACCCATAAATTAATGAGTTTCTATACATCACTGATGAGTAATATGAAAGAGTAATTAGTGAAACTATCCCACTTACTATAGCGAGCATAAAAATATTGGGAATCAATCTAACAAAAGAAGGGAAAGACCTCTACATTCAAAACTAGAGAACACTAAAAGAAACTGAAGATTGGAAGGTACCACATGTTTTTGCATGGGCAGAATTAATATTGTAAATTGGCCATAGTACTTAAAGTTTTAAAGCAATTCATATGAAAGTTTAAATGACATGTTCCATATAAATAGAAAAAGAAGTCATTAAATTAACTTGGAAAAATAAGCCCAGTGTAACAAAAGAAATAATTATTGGGAAAAGTGAAGTAGGATGCATCACAATACCAAAACATAAATTATAATACAGACCTATAGTAACAAAATAACATGATATTGGTAACAAAGCAGACATGAAGTCCAATGGTACTGAATAGAAGACACAGGGGTGATTCACATAAACATGTTTATCTCATAATAGACAAAGATGTCAAAAACATATGTTGGTGAAAAATAGCCTCTTCAGTAAATGGTGCTGGGAGAAATGGAAATTAATATATAATAAAATAAAATGTAACCCCTATATCACACCCTGCTCAAAACCAAATTCAAAGTGGATCAAGGATATAGGCATTAGAACAAAGACCACAGGCCTACTAGAATAAAAAGTAGGCTGAAATCTTCATCATGTTGGCCTAGGAACTGAATTCCCCAACAAAATGCTTAAAATTCAAGAACTAATATCAGAAATCAATAAATATGATATTATCAAACTAAAAATTTCCTCTCAACAAAAAAATCAAGATTATGCACATAGAACCTGCAGAATGGAAGAAAATCTTAACCTTCTTCACCTCAGATGCAACATTAATTTCAGGATATAAGAAGAACTAAAAAACATCCAAACAACTAATAGCCCAATAAATAAATGGATATAGGAACTCAAAATGTACTTCACACAAATATGAATATAAAAATATATTAAAAACTGTTCAAAATGTCTAGCAATTAGAGAAATAAAAATTAATAATACACTGAGATTCCAACTCATTCGAATCAGAATGGCAATTATAAAAAATACACATAAAAATAAGTGTCAATGATGTTGGGAAATGGTACACACTTACATTGCTGTTGGGACTGCAAATTTGTGTAAACACTCTTCAGTGTGGTGATTCCTCAGGAAATAGAATGGAAACTCTGTTTGACCAAGGTATTTCACTCCTTAGCATATACCCAAAGAACTTAAATCAGCATTCATAGTGACATGGCCACATCGATGTTTACAAAGCTATGGAGCCAACATAAATGGCTTTCAGCAGATAAATAAGGAAAATGTGATACATTTACACAATGACAATTATCCATAAAGGAGAATAAAATTAGGGAGAGAGGGAGGAGTGAAGTTTTTGCATATTGGACAGGAGGTAGTGAAGGGCAGGGGATAGGGATGGGATTGGGGCACACAGTAGAATAAGTCAGAAATAATTTAATTCTGTTCATGTATGAATACTTGGCCAGTGTAACTCCATATCTTATAAAACTAAAAAAATGGGAAGTTAAATTCCACATATGTATTATATGTCAAAATACATTCTACTGCCATGCATAACTAAAATAAATAAGTACAAAAAATTTAAACAGAATCTATGGTGAGTATCCTCAATGGCCTGCTTAGCATCTAGTTCTTAATAGTCTCTATGACATGCATAGCCTCGATGAGTGTCAAGAGCTGCATAGTCTTATGGTCTTCTAAAGTAAATGATGTTAATTTCCTGTAACCATTGTAGCTTCCATGTCATGAGTAAAAATTATGATATCAGAATTCTTCATGACTTTTTTTCCTCTGTGACCTGAGTAGCCCCTATGACTTTTTTAGTATTTGTATCCTGAACCCTCTTCTGTCTGCATACCTTCTATGATCTGTGTAGCCTCTGTAAAACGTACACCATCTACAAACTGCTACTTCTATGACCTGCTACAGTCAGTTGCCTCAGCAGCCTATAAAACCTGTGGAACACAAGTGGATAAATAGTCTCTATTGCCCATGTATCCTCTGTATCCTGAATAGCATTGATGAACTGAGCATTATTTATGACCTGCATAAACTTTATGACCTCCATATCCTCTATGATCTCAGAAAACTCTGATCTATGTAAAAATTATGGACCGAATAACCTCTTTAACTTTTCTATCTCCAATTTTATTATAACTTCTATAATCTGAGTATTCTATGTGATTTACATACTTGTACTTCCTGCAGAATATTTCTGACCTAAATAGTCTCTATGACCTGAGTAGTCTAAAGGATTATAGTAAACCATATGGACTGCTTAGCCTCTAAGGTTTGAGTTGACTATATAAACTCTGTAGCCTCCATGACCTTAGTAGCCCCTGTTATCTATGTAATATCTATACCTGAGTGTTCTCTATTGCCTATAAACACTTGGTGACCTGCATGACCTCTATTTTCTGTGTGGTCCCTCTGACATTCATAGAATCTATTACCTGTGTATTTTCAATAATTTGCACAGTTTCAATAAGAGTATCCTCTATGACCTACTTCATCACTATGACTCATAGTTTTTTATGGACTGAGTAGTTTAACTGTCCTATATTGACACCAGGGCCAGTGAAGCCTCCATGACCTCTTAGCTTTTATCAACTATGTAACCTCCATGACCTGCATATCTGATATGGACCACTTAGTCTCAGTGGCTTGTGCTTCTCTATGAATTGCATAAACTTATTGCCTGAGTAGTCTTAATTACCTGAGTACTTCCTATTAATACCGTACACTCTATGGCCTGTATAGTATTTAGGAGAAATTATTCTCTAGTCACTATGTAGCCTCTATGATATTCATGTTCTTCAAATCCCCAGTGACCCACTCTCTTCAGTCACATCTCAGTTTCCTACAGTTAACACAGGGTAAATCCATCAAGGCATTAAAGTACCACTCAGATTGCAACTATCATAATCTAATCATTTTACCATAGATCATTCTTATATCCTCACACATGTGAGATTTTGGGGCACCTCATACCTAAACCATAACTTTCCCCTCTTGCCCTCCAACAAGCTTATACCTATCTCACATTACAAAGTACTTCTAGTTTATTTCCAGGAGTCTGCATATTCTTAAAATTTCCAGCATGCAAGTCCAAAGTTTCCTGAGGTACAGGTATACTCTCAGCATGCATTGCAGTAAAATCAAAAAGCCACTTACAAATGTCCAGTATATAATGACACAGTGTAAACATCTACATTCAACAAGGGAGATACATCAATATATAAAGAAAGAAAGAGACTAAAACAAAACTAAGGAAGGGATGGGACCAAAATAAGACTAAAACCTGGGCACAGAGGTGAATACCTGTAATTTCAGAGAATCAGGGGGCAGAGGAAGGAGGATTGTGAGTTCAAAGTCAGCCTCAGTAATGGTGACTTGCTAATCATCTCAGCAAGACCCTGTCTCTAAATAATACAATATAGTGCTGCACATGTGGCTTAGTGATTGAGTGCCCCTGAGTTCAATCCCTGGTATCCCGCCCAAAAAGGACTAAAATCCAGCTGGAGAAATAAGACCATAATTCCACATACAGGATCTCGGACACATGACATTGTG
Source organism: Sciurus carolinensis (assembly GCF_902686445.1). NCBI lineage: Eukaryota > Metazoa > Chordata > Mammalia > Rodentia > Sciuridae > Sciurus > Sciurus carolinensis. Next base: position 395,770 of record NW_025920161.1, on the reverse strand, counting down.
TTGTTCTCTCCAGAGAACTGTGCAACTTCTACACTATAGTTTTCTGGGTTGCAACCCACAAGGTCTCTCTCCTGCCATGGTTTCTGTTCAATTTTTACAGCTTTCCTAAGGACATGTTTTATATGATGAATATTTTTTAATCTTGGGAGTCCTCACCTAAGTTTCTGTTTTCTTTTCAAATCTTTCATCACCCTCTCAGAAGCATCCAGCAGAGTGTTTGACCCTGAATCACTTTGCCTGGTCTCCCAGGTTTCCCATTGAGACCTAAATGGAAGCTTCCATGACCCTCTAACTCCATTATACTACATTCATGCAGTATCAGAACAGCAATGTTGATGTCAAGTTCTGCAGCATCTTCGCCAGAAGCAAATTCTCCTGGTACAACAACTGTACCAACTGGGCACACTGCCTTTAGAGGATGTAAAACAACAGAGTCGGGAGAAACCTGGATCCCAGAACAGTTCTTGGTGTCAATCTGAAGCAAATAAGTCATCCCATAAAAACAGGAGAAATGACAAAGTTGGAGGCGAGACAGAAAAAAAAAGAGATGATCAAGATGAAGTGTCCAGTGTTAGGAATGAAGCGGGTATAATTCGAGGTTTCTCAGAGGTCAAGGAAAATGAAGAGACTGGAAAGAGGATGAGGCAAAGGAAACCTGAAAACACCCAGAAAACCACTCTGGACATGGAAACTAATGCAAGAGATTTTATTAAGCGGACAGGCAGAGTGTCTGCCCACAGAGGGAGAAAGAGAGAGGGAAAATGGTGGGGAGCTATTCTTAAGAAGTGGAAGTTTTACAGGCTACTACCAATCTGTATCTATGACTGACTAGAAATTTTGTGGGCTAAGGATTGGACCAATGACTGATGAGGAAGTTTGTGGGCTAGCAATCTAGGTTTAAAATGATGTGGGGGAGGCAGAATATTGGCAGCAGCAAAGTAGCAGGGGAGAAATGACTGCAGTCTTTTTAACCCATTGTCTACTCATTCCCCCATTTTTGTTTTTATAAGATGATCCCCTTTTGGGGGGTATAAGGGAGACAATTATGTAGCTGGAAGTCCAGTCTTAATGGCTGGTTATGGTTGTCTGGTGCCTCAGTGTTCTGGTCCTTGGTCTCTGGAATGGAGAAGGGTGGAGGGCTTGATGGCCTTGAGCCTGAGATGAAGAGGTACCACTGGGATGGCTGATTATTGGTTAGAAGAAGTCTGGGGGTTAGAAGCTGGAGAGGAGTTTGTGGATTAAGAATAAAGCTTAACCCAAGAAATATGTAGCCATCCCAGTAAACCTCACCCCTTGATTGTCATTGGCATAGCCAGGATCAATTTATGGGGTCCTTGCTACTTGGGAGATAGAGGGCCTGTGGTCTCCTGAGGAGGTAAGAAATGAACTTGGTTTCCTCCTTGAAGAGGTTGAGCCAGGGGGCCAGACAGGGGTCTAGGAAAAGAGTAATCAGCATAACCCCATAGCAATGATTAAATGTAGTTTAGGAGAGGAATGAATATATGAGAAGGAAGAGAGGAAAGAAGAGGCATTATACCAGGGGGAAGGAAGGGATAATCATACATCAGCTCAGAAAGTGTAGATATCAGCAGGTTTCTTTGGGAGCGAATGAAGATGCAGAAGAGGAAGAGGCAGAAGTTTACCCCAGTCAAGGAGAAGGTCTAAAGAAAGTTTGTTTAAGACATTTTTAATAGTTCAGATTGTTCATCCTACTTTACCCAATGACTTTGGGTAAAAGGGAATGTGGAAATGCCAAGGGACTCCAACAGCCTTGGCAAGATTTTTGGAAACTTGGAATATAAATTCAGGCCCATTATCTGACTGGAATGAAGTAGGCACTCCAAAGGGAGGAATGATTTTATGAAGGATGAAGGTAGAGACAGTTAGTGCACTTTTGTTGGAAGTAGGGTTGACTTCAAACCATCCCATGACCAGAAAACTTTTTGATTTTCTTACTGTGTGCATATGAGTGAAATCAACTTGCCAGTGTAACCCTGAAATGGCATCACAGGCCTAATGAGTCAGAAAAGTAGGGGGTCTGATGAATGTAGGATTGGTTCAGAAATGAGATGTCAGAGAAGGATAACTGCAAATGAGTCTTAGAAAATTCTGAAAGTGAAGAAAGTTTGGGGTGGAAGAGATGGTGGAGGTAGTAAAGTATTTCTTTGTTTGGTGGCATTGGAGTTGAGGGACTATGGGGAGTCATGATGGGGGCTGGTGTGAAAAATAGGGTTGCTCTTCTAGCCTTCTTATCTGCCTTATTCTTGCCTGAAGAGATGAATGATTGGTCTGATGGGCACAGCAATGTACAAGGCCTACGGCTGCTGAAAGGTGAAGAGACTTGAGGAGGTTTAGGTTGTAGCTAGAGTTGGTGATGGAGTCCCCTTTTGTGGTAAGAAGGCCCCTCTGTTTCCAAATAGCAGCATGGAAAAGGATTGTGTGAAAAGCATATTTGGATTCAGTGTAGATTGTGAAGGATTCTCCTTTTGCTAGGGTGAATGCACAAGTGAAGATGATTAATTTTGCCTGTTGGTTTGTGGTGTGATTAGGTAGTGGTCCTGACTCTGTAACCTTTTTGAGGGAGGCAATGGCATATGCAGTCCATCAGATCCCTTCAAGGAGAAAAGAGTTCACATCAGTGAACCATATGAATGTAGGTTTGTGTATGGTCATATTCTGAACACTGGAGGGGCAGGGAAATAAATCTTTCAGAATCTCAATGCATTTATGGGTTCCTGAAGCATGTATTTTGGAAGGCAGGGGTAAAAGGGTGTCTAGATTTAAAGGATAGCATGTCTTAACTGAAATGGAAGAGTCCTCAATAAGAAGAAGTTTGCAAGTCTAACACCTGACAGGGCAGTAGAATTTGCACACCCTTATAAATAATAAACTTGAACAGATGATGAAGTGAGAGCACATCAGTGGGAGCCCCAAAGGATTTTTTTTTATTCCTAAGTTAAGACAAATGTTGCAGCCAATACCCAAAGACATGGTGCTCACACTTCTACATTGGGGTATAGTTTTTATGATAGGTATGCCACTGGGTCAAATGTGGGACTGAACATGTGCCCTAAGACCCAAAGAGCAAACTCACTTTTCTCAGAGACAAACAGATAGAAGGGTCTGGTGATGTTAGGGAGGTTAGGGCTGGGGCTTGAAGAAGGGCTTTCCTTAGGATCTGAAAAGGAGATTCCACTGCATTGAGGAGAACTTCTGTGGGAGTACCCTTTGAAGCCTCATAAAAAGGGGATTCCAGAATGGATAAATTGGGAATCCAGTATTGTTAACATCCTGTTAGCCCTAGTTAGGAAATAATTTCTTCCTTGGTAGATGGAGTGAGTATGTTCTACCACAATGCTTTTCTCTCTACAGTGATGGCCTTAAATGCAGGTGAGAGGCTGATTCTAAGTAAATAACCTGAGGTTGGGAAAGCAGTACCTTTGTGGGAGAGACCCTATTTCCTCTGTCAACCAGAAAATTTAGAAGCTTAATAGTGTCCCCTTGGGAGTCCTTGAGAGAGGATCATCAACATACTGTAAGAGAGGAGGAAATGAAAGTGAGACAGGCAAGACCATGAGACAGTGTTTGACCAAAGAAGTGAGGGCTGTCCCAAAATTCTGTGGAGAACTGTCCAGGTCAGCTGAGAGGAATTGTGAATGAGAGTGTCAGTCCAGGTGAAGGCAAAGAGATCCTGCAGGTCAGGATTAAGAAGGACAGTGAAAATCCAATACAGAGAAGTATGTGGTGGAGGAGGGGATAGAGGAAAATAAAGTGTAGGAATTGGGCACAATGGGGAATATGGGGACAACTGCTGAGTTGATGATGCAGAGTTCTTGCACCAAATGGTAGAATGCATTAGGCTTTATATCACCAGGATGGGAGTGTTATAAGGTGAGTTGGTGGAGGGGCAGGAAGTCTTTCTGATTAAAATCCTGGATGACTGATTGAAGTCCAAAGAGGGTCTCATGGGGAAGGGGATATTAGTACTGGGCTGGAAAGGATGTTGGATCCTTGAGGCAAATGAGTGAAGGTGAGCATGTGGCTACAGAGAGTGTGTGGGTGTCCAGACCTTGGGGTCTTCAAGGGAGGAAGAAAGGGAATATGAAGACTCAGGTTGAATTGTGTATTCACGCAAAGTCATGAGGAGAGGAATAGTTGATGAATCTTGTTGGAGGCACATGGTGGGTGAGAAGAAAATAGAGTCACCGAATTTGGCTAGCATGTCCCTTCCCAGGAAGTCGAGGTGTCCCCTATCCAACCACCTCAATTTGACCTTTACATCCAAGTAACTTTCAGAAAAATAACAAATCACAAGTAGTTGTTGTTCCTCTGGAGTTTCAGATTTCTGATTAGTATATTTGAGCATGGCCTCTCTGAGGCAACTCAGAAAATGGGATGGGTTTTCAGTTTTGTCTTTTATTACTTCCTGAATTTTATCATAATTAATGCATTTAATGATGGCCTTTTAGAAACCTGCAAAGATGCAGGTTTGGAAATCATCTTGCTGCATATGCCTTGTCCCCTTGTTATAGTCTCACTGGGTCTCCCTCTCTCAAACTGTTTTAGCACCAATGGGATGGGTGGTGCTGATTGGTGAACCTCATCTGCATAATTGTGTGCCTGTTCCCAGACTCTCCTGCATTCCTCAGGAGTCAAGGTGTTGGACATGATTATGTAAATGTCATGGCAGATAAGGTCATAAGACTGGACAAGATACTGAAATTCCTTAATTATGTTTGCAGAGTTGGAGGTGAAGAAACCTAGCTGCTTCTATGACTGGGAAAGATCAGAGAGTAAGAAAGTAACATAAACTCTGATCACTGCTTCTACACTGGCCACCTCCCATAAGGGTGCTCAAACATGTGGGTCGACATCATAGTGGGAGGACTGGTTGGGCTGTGTAGGGAAGCAGAAGCAGAAACAGAACAAGTGAAAGAAGATTCAGAAGTAGGGGCTGAAAGGGCCTGTGCCACAGGGTACTGGTATAGGGGTGGTTCATCACTGGGTCAAAGTCAGAAGAGGAGGTGGAGGGAATTATGAGGGGAAGAATAAGCCAAAAGAAAGTATTCAAATTTGCAGGAAGAGCAAATATGAGGTTTAGTGCACAAGAAAGAAAAAAGCTTGAAGATAAAATGTCTCTTTCCACTTGCCTTCTCACTCACAAAAGTTGTATAAGTCCTACAAAATATTGGGGTCCAGGGTGACATTAAGTGGTCATTTTGATTGATTATTAAGGATACTGTGGTCAACTATCATTACACAAGCAAATAAGTTTTCATGGCTCTAGGTCAGGAATCCAGTGAAGGGATTTATGATTTCCTAGTAAATGTCCCAAGGGTGAGCTCTTATCTTGACCTTCTCCCTCTGAGGAATCCCCAAAACACATGCTTTTCTACAAACAAATAAAAACTTACAAAGGAATCAAATTGCTATTTTGGTCAATCAACAACAAATGGAATTATTGGACTTATTGACTAAGAAAATTATCATCCTAAATAGAACTTATTGAACTTATTTATTGAGAAAATTGCCATCCTTAAGGAAATGTTAGAAGCTAATTGTGATCAATCCTATCAATCAATTATATATAGCCTCTTCTGTTCTTGATTCATCTTTTACATGGATTGTTAATGAATAAGTTTCAAAGTTTGTTTCCTGTTAAAATGCTGTTAAATCTGGTCATGTTTATACTATTCCTGTTAGATGTTTGTATTCTTTGAAAAGTATTATCTGATAATTTTTTTCTAAATTTCAAAGTTCAAACAAAAACTTTGCAATGTAAACAGATCATCCAAGATATGGAGTATAAGGAGAGGAGAAATGTCAGCCCTGTCCCTTGGAAGAAGCATATGTGTCATGCTGTTGGGAGATGGAGAAGCCAAACAGGATCCTCAAGGACTAGAGCTCTGCTCTTTCCTGTGGAAGGAGACCTACATAGTATGCACATTTCAGGAACCTCAGGGAAGAGGGCCCCATCCTCTTCTCCCATGCTCTGTGAACAGAATCTATTTCTTTGTTCTGTAAGAGAGTTCTTCTATGGTTTGTCAAACGGTCCTCTTTTCTGGTAAGTGAATAGATGTTCATCTGTGGTTTGTGAAACTAGGGTAATTATTTTTCATATACCCAAACTATAGTCTGTCAAATAGACTAGTAACTACTTATGCAAGTCTTGACCTTTAAGGTATATGACCTGCTTAACTACAAGCATATAAAAGACAGTGTAATACACCATAAAACAGAGGAAGCCTCCTGTATGATAAGTTCTCCACCTCTCCCAAATAAAGCTCTTCTCAGATCTTCACACAGAGCCTGAGACCTTTTTTCCATCATCTGTTGAAGTTGTACTTGGATAGGGCAACTGGCTCTGCCTCTATTGTTGCAGTCAGTGCAATACCCAGGAACTATGCCCTGAAAAGTCTCCAGAACTAAGTATTCTCCATGTATTCTGTAACCTCTATGTTGTGCATATTCTTAATATCCATAGTGACCCATACTACCTCCAGCCATACTACCTTCCAGAGAGTCAACAGAATGTTAATACATCAATGGTTTATTCCACACATTAGATTGTAACTATTACAATCCAATTATTTCTCCTCAGTTCATTCTCACACAATCACACATGTGCACTTTGGGAATACCTCATATCTAAATTTAACATTTCATTCTTGACCTCCTGAAGTGTTTGCCAATCTTACATTGCAATACATATTTAATCAATTTACAAGTATACCCAAAGTATTAATATTTCCAGCCTTATGCAAAAATTCATGTACAAGGTCCCCAGAAACTCAATACAGACCCTCAGCATGAGACTACATAATATCAAAAGCAAGTTGTATATACTCAATATATAATAACATAGAGTGAACCTTTAAACTGCACAAGGGAGACATGGATATGCAACAGAAGGATAGGAATAAAGCAAGAATAAATTCCTACTGGATACACAATTTTTTTACTTACTTTTATCCTGAATCTGGTACACAGGTAATTGTTATATTCTCCAGAAAGGTTGTGTAATTCCTCTTCTGTAGTCTTCCTGATTTCAGTACACATGACCTCTTTCTTTCCATGTTTCTGTTGAATTTCTATAGGTTTCATAAGCAGAAATTTTGTATTACTGGCATGTATTAATCTTTGGAGTCTCCACATCACCTTCAGTATCCTTCTCATATTTTCATGTATCACTCTGTCAGAGATAGCCAGTAGTCTTTGACTCTGCATTACTTTGCCTGGTCTTCAAGGTCTCCCACTGAAATCAAAGAGAAGGATCCATGATTGCCTAACTCCAGCATCTTATATTCCTGCAGAACAAGTACCTCAACATCAACATTAAGCTGTGCAACACTTTCAAGTAAAGTCTCTTGGAACCAAAGCTATGCCAGCCTCTGAGTGTCAGGGATATTTGAGCATGGTAAAAAAAAAAAAAAAAAAAAAAAAAAAAAAAAAAAAAAAAAACTTCCTTGGTGCACTGTTGAAGCATTGTCTCCATGGTGTTCTTTCAAAGGACTTTTTTATAATTACACTCTTGAGCCTGTGTTAAATGTGATTTTGCCAACAATTGAGATGCCCTCATGCAACCTTTTCTACATGAGTTGAGTATCCTCTATGACCTGCACAGTATGACCTGTTGTGCCTTCATGACTGAAATAGCCTAAATGACATGTGTAGCCTCTATGGTCACAGTAAACCCTGTGATTCGGATACACTCCATGACTTTATTTTCCTCTTTGATATATATAATCTCTCCATCCTGAATAGGATTTACCAATTTAGCAGATTCTTTAACCAGCTTAGACTATGACATGTATATCCTCTATTCCCTGAGTAGGAATAGAATAAGGTACATGAATACCTTAGTTGTTATAAATATATTTAATAAGGTTAATTGATTTGATATAAATAAATTGGTTATGTTAAATTTCAGAAATTAGCAGCACATTATAACCATGAGGCTTTATGCTTAAACAGTAAGGAATGGACTTAAACTCACTGATGCACCATGTCATTGATCGATTACAAAGATTCACTGAGAAAGTTTGGAGGACTTCTAACATCAAATTTGATCATTTATATTATTTATTTTAATTTTCATTTGTTACCCTAATAACCAACATAGCACTTTCAATACATTTGAAAATTTTATTTCTAGTATTTTAAAGCATTAATTGTAATAATTTTCCCTCTTTTTTCCTACTCCTATTTTGTACTTGTTCCAATTAATGCATATTTTCCTTTTTAATAAATTAACTTCTACAGCAAATAACCCCTATTCATTTTATTCCTTATACTTGGGTGGGTGTTATTTCTTTGTGTGTGCTATCTTTTATTTCTTAATTCATTTTGCTCCACCTTTCTAGCCCATTTTTGTTCTCATGTAATATTACATCAAATTGACTATATTTAATGACTAATTTTTCTTTTCTCTCTTTTTTTTTTTTTTTTTTGGTTACAGGGGATTGAACCCAGGGCCTTGTGCTTTCAAGGCAAGCATGCTACCAACTGAGCTATATTCCCAGCCCAGTGACTAATTTTTCTATTTGTTTCAGAACTCTACTTCAAGCTTGTATCTGAATTATAGGAAGTTTGGAGAACAATATCAACATATTTTTTACTTCTATTAAGGTTGAATAGTACATTGATTGACAAATAACTGACTGTATTAAACAGGGTTTAGTGACTGATCTCACACTGTTGCTCTTACTGGTATCAGCAAGGACCACATATTGAGTTTAAGCATCAATAACTTGGTATTTGCTCAAACCAGGGTCCTTAAAAAAGTAAGTGAAAAAAATCCCTTGATAACATAAAGAATGATTAAGTTTGATCAGAAATGTAAGCAACTGAAAATGCAAGAGAGCAAACCATTTTGAACCATCTATATAGCTTCAGAAAAATTAGTCTCCTGATACCACAGTGAAGAACATTTCAGAATAAAAAAGTAGAAATCTTATAGTTAAAATGTTCCATAAGCTAAAAGAAGCTGTAAGGAGTGAAATTATAAAACAGAGGAAGTGAAAGTTTATTTCAAAAGAGAAAGATTCTGAAAAAGAAACAAATGGAAGTTCTCAAAATGACTTAATTTGCCATGTTAAAAATTAATGGAGACATAACAAGATGGCTGGTTAGAATGAGACAGCATTTCTCCTAGTTCAGTTATCTAGAATTCAAGTGACTGAAATATTACCACTTCCCTAGGTTTAGAGTAAAAACTGCTGAAACTGATGTAGAAACCTGCCATATTATTCAACTCAATGAAATGTATGTTTAAAATATCACACTGCAGTTATCAATTCTCCACAGAGAAATATTTCAGAAACCATTTTTGGAATACAGATCAGTGGCACTAATGTGAACTGGAAACCCAGATTCATTAGTTCAGTGCTATGTCTGGATAAACCTATCTGAGATAAAGAATTAACAGTGTCAAAAGAAAAAAAAAAACAAACCTGTGGAAAATCATAAATGGAGAACATTTTGCCTGGGGAAACACAGCTTGGATAGGCTAGAGAGAACCCAATTCTTCTCTACCTTGTGTGTCCTGCAGCTCATAGGATCAAACATAGCCAGCTGGAGCAGATTAGAAAGTTGAATTAGTGGTATTTAGAGCATTGACCTTCAACTTGCCTGAGGAAAAATCCTGTCAAATTCCCAGTCCTGAACAATTCTTGAAACCATTTGGTCCTCCTGAACTCACAATGCCCAGTCTTCTAGCACTCCAACCCCCTGATAAACCCACTATCCCACCTAGTGAGACTACAATTTCACTGCCAACCCACAGCCCAAACTACTAGGCATACACTTCCATGAGGCCTACCTGAACAAGCATACTTCTACACCACCAGCCTTCAAGATCCATCACTGGGCACTGAACCATCTGGACAAGTCAGGTAGCCTGTCAGACATAAATAAGCATTTTTCCAGGCAGCTTCAGTCCAGGCAGCTTGGCCACCCATTATGTAGACTACCCCACATGACCCAGCCAGCTCTTTTGGTATGCAGACTGACCAGCTTACCTCTTCAATGCCTAGCCAAACCAAACTCTGCTAGCTTGACCAACTAAAAATCTATTGCACCACCTCACCCATCTTGCTGCTTACCTGCCCAGCAATAGCCCAGTTGTGCTGGCATGCTTGTTTAATGTAAATCCTGCAGGTCTTAACCAGCTGCTCCACCAGAGGACTTTCAGCATGCCCTGCCTGCAAGAATCTCTCAAAAATGGAAGTTTGGAAGTCTTAACCTCAAGTGTTAATTTGTCAAATAACACAATATATAAAAAGGACTCCACAAAACATTGCTCAAACACCCTGCCTTAGTTCATCACTCGAGAATAAATAAGAAAATTACTTGAGCACAGAGAAAAAACATATTTATTCACTGATTATTCTGTTCACCATAGTGGAAAGGACTCCTTAATTTCTTACTTTATCAACTTTTCACCAAGATTTTCCTTTTTTTGCTGTTGTTTCATTTTGCTCTTTCTTAATTCTTTTTGTTCTGTTTGAATTTCTACTGATTGATTCAAGGACTGCTATACACACACACACACACACACACACACACTTTTTTCTCACTTATGCTCTTTTTGAGCTTTTTAATGTTATTCCTTTTTTGTTCTTTTTAGTTACACATGACAGCGGAATGTATTTTGACATATACGCAAATGGAATATAACTTACCATTTCTAGGACTGTACATTACATGGTATTATAATGGTATTGTATTCATATATGAATATACGATTATAATGTGCCACTCATTCTATTAACTTCCCATTTCCATGCCCCAAACCCCCTGTACAATCTGGTGAACCTACACCTCTCCTGTCCCACCTATGTGAATCAGCACCCACATAGCAGAGAAAATATTCAGCCTTTGCTGATGTAGGACTGATTAATTTTCCTTAGCATTGTAACCTACATTTCCATTTACTTACAACCAATGTCATAACTTCATTTTTTTAAATGGCTGAGCAATTGTACATTGGTAAAATTTAATATATTTTCTGTAACCATTCATCTATTGAAGGACACCTAAATTGGTTTCATAGCTTGGCTATTGTGAAATGAGTTGCTATAAACTTTGCCACATCACTACAGTGTGTTGATTTTAAGTCCTTTTGTTATATGTTAATGAGTGGGAAAATAAGGTCAAATGGTGGTTTTATCCTAAGTTTTTTGAGGAATCTATACACTTTTCATAGTGATTGTACCAATTTGTAGTCTCCCCAGCATGGTATGTGTTTGCCTTTTCCCCAACATCCTCACCAACATTTATTGTTACTTGTATTCTTTATTTTTGCCACTGTAACTGTAGCTGGATAAAATCTTTGTAGTTTTAATTTACATTTTCAAATTGCTAAGAATGTTGTGCTTTTTAAATATATTTCTTGACCATTTGCATTTCCTTTTCAGTGAAGGTTCTGTACATATCCTTTGCCCAGTTAGTATTTTGGTTATTGTTTTGGGGATGTTAAATTTTTTGAAATCTTTATATATCCTGGAGAGTAATGGTGTATCTGAGGTGCAGGTGGAACAGTCTTTCTCCCATTCTATAGAATCTCAATTTATGTTATTGATTGTTTCCTTTTTGTGAAGAAGCTTTTTAGTTTACTAAAATCCCATTTATTGATTCCTTATTTTATTTTATTTTTTTGTGCTTTTTGAGTCTGGTTGGGGAAATCAGTTCCTAAAATGATATGACAGAGATTTAGGTGTATATTTTTTTCTAGTGGGGCAGGGTATTTTCTGTGATACTTAGGTACTTGATCATGTAGAATTGAATTTTACACAGATTGAGAGAGAGGTGTCTAATTTCATTTTCTTACACACAGATATCCATTTTTTCTGTACCATTTATTGAAGAGGCTATATTTTCTTCAATGTATTTATGGTGCCTCTGTTTAATATGAGATAATTGTATTTTTGTGAGTGTGTCTCCACGTCTTCTATTATGTACCATTGGTCTTCATGTATGCATTTGTTCCAGTACTAATATGTTTGTGATACAATACCTCTGTATTACAATTTAAGGTTTGGTATTGGGTTGCCTTCTGCTTCATTTTCTTGCTGAGTATTGATTTAACCACTCTGAACACCTTATATTTCCAAAGGAATATCATGGCTGTATTTTCTGAGTCTGTAAAAGTTTCATAGGAATATTAATTGGAATTTCAATTTATCTGTAGAGCACATTTTGTTTTATGACCATTTGCCAATATGAGTTTGCCTTTCCAAGAAATGAGTGGGTAATCTTTCTCTCTTCTAAGGTATTCTTAGATTTCTTCCTTTATTGTATTGTTTTCATTGTAGTAATCTTTCACATCTTTTGTTAGATATATTCCCAAATATTTTGAGGCTATTATGACTGTGATAGTTTCTTTAATTTCTATTTCAGTTTATTCATCTGTTAGGAATATAATTGATTTAAGGGTGTTTATTTTATATCATGTTACTTTTCTGAATTCCTTCATGAGTTCTAGAAGTTTTCTGGCAGAATTTTTTGGATCTTCTAAATCTAGAATCATGTACTTATCAAACAGGGAAAATTTCCAATTTGTATCCCTTTAATATCTTTCTTCTTTCTAATTATTCAGTCTAGAGTTACTAAGACAATGTTGGATAGAAGTGATGAATGATGGCATCTCTGTCTTATTCCAGTTCTAAGAGGGAATGGTTTCAAAATATCTCATCTCAGTTTTATTATTTTCTTGGGGTTAGCATGTATAATTTTTAAAATGTTAAGGTATGTTTCTGCTATCCCTATCTTTTCTTGTGTTTTGAACATAAGTTGATTCTGCATTTAGGCAAATGGTTTTTGTACATCTATGATATAACCATAAGATTCTTATCTTTAAATCTATTGATATCATAAATTTCAGCTATTAAATTTCTATGTGGAGTATCTTTGCATACTTGGGATGAATCCCTCTTGTATTTGTATGCAAGATGCTGGAATTTTAGAGAATTTTTGCATGTATAATTATCAGGTATATTGGTATGAAAACTTCTTTCCTTTGATGTGTCTTTTGTTTTGGTATCAGGGTAACATCAAAGCTTCATAGAATGACTTTGAAAGAGTTTCCTCCTTTTCTATTTCATGGAATCATTTTAGGATAATTGGTTTTTGTGCTTCTTTGAAGGTCTGGTAGAACTTGGCTGAGAGTCTCAATTCTTGGCTTTGCTTTGATTAGTTGGTAGGGTTTTGATAATGCCTTTAATTTTCATTGGTTAAAATTTATTTGTTTATATTTTCTATTTTCTCCTGATACAACATGTGTCAGTCATATGTTTGTAGAAATTTGTTAATTTTTTTGTGATTTTCTATTTTTTGAAAGTATAAATATTCAACTAGGTTGTGATTGTTGTGTGTATTTCAGTACTGTCCATTGTGATGTTTTTTCACCATGAATTTTTGTAGTTTGAATTTTTCTCTTTTTTTGTTAGCTTTCATATGAGTTAATAAATTTTATTGATTTTTTAAATAAATAACTTTTGTTTAGTGGATTATTTGAATTGGTCCTTTTTCAATTTCTTCTATTTCAGTTGAGATTTTAATTAATTTCTCTCTTCTGCTTTCATTGATGATTTGTTGTTTTTTTAGGACACTTACATATAATATTAGGTTATTTATTTGGTGACATTCTATTCTTTTAATGAGTAATCTTAATATAATAAAATTTTCTATTAGCACTGATTTCATAGAGTCATAGTGAATTTGATATGTTTTATTGCTATGTTTATTGTCCTCTAAGTATTTTTATGTTTCATTCCTTATTTATTTCTATCCATTTTTAATTCAACAGCATATTATTTAGTTCCAGGTGTTAGAATAGTTTCTATTTTTTTATTTTATCAATCTTATAATTTCATTGTATTATTATCTGATAGGATACAATGTATTATCTCTAATTTTTTTATTTGCTTAGACATACTTTGTGAACTAATATATGGTCCATTTTAGGGAAGCATCTACTTGTTTTTGTGAAGAAAGTATATTTGCATGTTGATGGATAATACACTATATACATATGCATAAATATTTTAAGTTTAATTATTAATTGTATTTTTATTTGTATAACTTTTTTATTTTATTTTTGTTTGAATGATCAATCCAATGTGAGAGAATTGTGTCCAAGTCACCAAATATTATTGTTTTGTGCTATGTTTCATTCTGAAATTGAGAATGGTTTGTATAATTTATTGTATATAGACTTTCCATTGTTTGGGCCATAAGTATTTACAATTGTTGCCTCATTGATGTTAAATTCCCTTAGGAAGTGTGAAATGAACTTCTTTGTTTCTTCTGATTAACTGTGGTTTGAAGTCCACTGAATCTGAAATGGGAAGGAACTCCTGCAGGTTTACCAGGTTCATGTGAATAATATATTTCCAATCCTTTGGCCTTCATTCTGTGAATATATTTGCCAAAGAGGTAAGTCTCTTGGAGACACAATGTTGTGGGTCTTGTATTTTAATCCAGTCTGTTATTTTATGTCTTTCAATTAATTGGAATAGGCTATTTTCTTCTCAGGATAGTATAGCAATAAGATTTTATTCAACATCATTTTGATTTATATCTGATTTTTAATTTGAATTAGTTAATCCACTAATCACAGTTCTTTTTGCTTAGTTCCTCCCTTTTCTGGTATTCTCTTATCTTTAATGAAATCTCTTATTGAGTATGTCTTATAGTGCATGTTTTCTAGTTTTGAATTTATTTAACAGCTGCTTACCATGGAAGATTTTTATTTCATTCTCAAATATGAAACTCACTTTTATAAGTTATAGTAAGCTTGGATGAGATCAGTTTTTTTTAGAACTTGGTATATATTATTCCAAGACAAGCTTGCTTTGAGGGTCTGGCTTTTGAGATCAGCTGAGGCCTGGATTATTTTTCTGTCTAAATCTTAATTTCCATTTTTCTCTATCATGCTTTATAATTCTATATATATTTTGTATGTGATGCATTTTTATAATAATGTACCATATTTTGTGTCTTACAATTTGGTGTATTTGGGGTCCTGTTAGTTTTCTGTATTTCACTTTCCATTTAATTCTTAATATTTCAAAAATTTTCTGCCATTATTTCTTTGAAAAACTGCTCATTTCTTTCATTTGTATCTTCAAGCTTTCATCAATCTCAATAAGATTAAAATTTGGTCTTTTCAGGTTACCCCACATTTCATGGAAGTTCTTTTCATGGTCTTCTAACATCTTATTTCCATGGTCAACTTCATTTTTAATATTTTATGTTTTATCTTAATTGCCTGAAACTATGCTTTCCAAGTTAGCACACCTGTTGGTGATGCTCCCAATAATTTTTTTTTTGGTATTGATTCCTTTATTTTGAGGAGTTATGCTTAGTTTTACTTTCAGAATCTCTATATATTTAATAAAATGTTCTTTAACTTTCTGTATTTTCTCTCTGATTTCAGTACCCACCCTGATCTTTACTTTGCAGATCAGTTTATTTACATTATATATTCCTTCTCTGATATTTCTTCCACTTTGCTTTCAATGCATTTTGTTAATGAGTATCTTGGTTTGTTTGGGGAGATTTTTTCTCTGAATTTTTCATGTATCTGTGTGCCTATCCATCTAAATATATGGTTCTGAGGAATTAGAGTTTCTACTGTGTGTACTTCTAGTGTCCCTGTGTGCTTCCAGTAACACCTTGCTTAGGAGTAGACAAAAAATAACAGCATGCAATGCAAAAAATATGCACCATTTAAATAGTTCTAAATCTGATATCTAAAATGTTAATTAACACAATACACATAAATGGCATGGTCAGATATTACCTATAATAAAAAAAGAAAGATTGCAATAAGTTTTACAATTTCAAATGCTGAAGAGGGAGAGAATAGAAGTGATATAGAGTGAAATGATTATGTGGGTCAAGGAGAAAAGATAGAAGTAAAAATTTGAAAGATGAATGAAAGTGTGAACCATAGAGATTGGTTGTTAGCAGAAGAAAAGAGAGAGAAAAAATGAAGGGAACAAAATCACAAAAGAAAATAATATATTTAAAGTATAAATTTAAAAATATAAATAGATAAAGAATACAGAACAAATTTTTTAAAAATGCATTCAAATATTCTAGTCCTCAACACACTGGTCCATAACAAATAACTCACTTCAAAAATTCTAGAAATGAGAAAAAATATGAGTATGTACAAATATTTATGAACCATTATGGCCACAACTAAACAGAGAAAAAAAGGAGAAATAATATCCCTGAAAACTTAACAAATTCTTTCTGTTGTAGTTCAAAAGTTTTACAGTTTCTCTTCTTAACAGTTTTATGCAGGGTAATGAGGAGCATGAAGCTTCACTCTGCACTGCTGGAGTGAGAAGCATAATCCCATTGACATAATTCCTGGAGACTGTCTAGCATTAGGTGGACTATAGGATCTTCACTGAATGCCAATTTTTCTGGAGATTTTAAATCAGCACAACTAGAGACCAGTTATTGCTGGTTCATGCTAGTAAATTGTACACTGGTGTATCTCATGTGTGTTCAACTCATGTGGTGAAAGGGCTAAATTTATTCCATACATAATCTTTAGTCTCCACACTTTATGGTCTATGATTTAAAATCCAAGATCAATATCTTCTACCACTGCTCTTCTGTATTCCCTTCCAGATACATCTTTCCAAGCTGGGGTTGCAAGTTTCAAATATGAGTCTAGAAATCTCTTTCCTCAGCTACTGTCCTATATGCTGCAGGTGCAAAATGTTACCTTAATTGTCCTCTGCATGCCACCTCAGGAGGTGGTGAATTCTTTCTTACATATGGTTAATGTGCAGCTCAAGCACACATTTTGGTTTAGTAGGGCGATGTCCTTAAATACTCCATATTCAGACAGGTCTCAGGCCTCCTAAAAATGTGGGATATTTAGTAAACTTATCACTCCACTTTTCTAGTCGACAGAGCACCTTTGCTTGTGTTTTCTGCCTGCATAGCCTTGGCAGTTACTGTGCTACTGGGATTTTATTCCTTATTTTATGTTATCCAACATCTGAGTTTCTGTTCTGCTAAGAAAATCCAGTTTTAATTTAAGTAAAGTCTTTCCTTTTTTGTTGTTGTTGTTCACCCATTTAGCTGAGAACTGCCTGTCTGACTTCTTGTTTTCTCTCAACAGAGCAGGCAGAAAAGCTATCTACTCTATTCTGTCATTTTGAAAAAAATTTTTTGAGTTTTAGAAGCATATTTTTTCTTGCTCTATATTTTGAGATAAAAAAAAGAAAGAGCTCCACAGACTGATGGTAAAACAATGGGAAAATTGTATCACTTGCAGGTACTACATATAAAGTAGGGGTTTCTATCCTCATATAAGATGAAGTGGATATCAAACCAAAGTTAATCAAAAGGTACAAAAAATGTCTTTTTGTGCTTTTTAAGAAAATTTATATCAACAAGAAGTAAACAGTCATAAATATTTATGCCCCCAAAATGGAGGCATATATCAAGAAAACCACTCTTAAATTCAATAATCAAAGAGATCACAACACAATAGCATTGGGTAAGTTTAATACACCTCTCTCATCATTGCATAGATCCTCAAGCAAATTGTAAGTAAAAATGATGTAGAAATGCAATTAATAATTTTGACTAACAAACATATATGGAATATTTCATTCATCAAAGATTAAATATACTTTCTTCTTAGCAACACATGGATTGTTCTCAGAAATAGACCACAAAGCCTACAAAGTAAGTCTTAGCAAATAAAAAAATAGAAGTTTTTTGAGTTCTATTTACTCAAAGGTTAGGAATTTGGAAATCAAAAATAAAATTAAAAGAAAAGCTACTATATCACCTGGAGACTTAATAATATGCTATTGATTGATTGATGTATACAAGAAAATACCAGGGAGAAAGTAAAAAAATACTTAGTAGTATATGAGAATAATGCCATATACAAACTTCATGGACATTATGTAGGCAATATTAAGAGGAAAGTTTAATACATAGGGCTTTTTCATTAAAAAAGTAGAAAGTCACTAAATAAATATACAATGTATATCTCAAAGCTATTGGAAAAGAAGAAAATAACAATAAAAGGAGAAGATTGGAAATAATTAAAATTATAGCTGAATTCAATGAAAATAAAATATATATTTTTAAAAAAACAACTTAACCCAAAATTCGTTTTTTGAAAAAATAAGTAAAAGTGGCAGAGTTATAGAAATACTAATGAAGAAATATAAGAAACTCCATTATTAATATTTTGGTAAAAAGGGAAATATCAACATGAGCATTACTGAAATAGATTATAATCAAATACAATTTTGATACTCTGTACTCCAATGAAATATATAATTCTCAAAAAATTTCTACAGACATATGACTTAATCATACTGAATCAGGAGGATATATAAAATTTAAATATGTCAATGTTAGAAATAAACCTGAAGACACTTTCAAAACTACCACAAAAGAAAAGCCCAATCCCGGACAGACTCCCATCTAATTTCTTTCAAACCTCAAAAGTATTTAATACCAAAACTACTCAATTGTTTTATGACAGAAGAGAAGAGTACCTTTCCAAATTCATTCCTTGAAGTTAGTATCACTCTGATACTGAAATCAAAAAGATACAATGAAAGAAAGAAAATTTTGGTCAAAATCCATTTTGAATATACACACAAAATATATTAGTAAAATGCTAGCAAATCACATATAAAACTATATTTGAAAGAGTGCACCAAAATTAAATGCAGTTCATTCCAGGAATGCAAACCTGGTTCAATATATAAAATTACTTACTTTAATTCATCACATCAAAAGAGTTAAAGATAAGAATCACATGCCTATCTCAATAGATGAAATAAAAGCATTTGGCAAAATTTTGCATCCACTCATTCTCAAAACACTACAAAATAAAAATCTAGGAATAGCAGAAACATGTATTAACATTGTAAAAGCTCTATTTG
Organism: Sciurus carolinensis; assembly: GCF_902686445.1. Classification (NCBI taxonomy): domain Eukaryota; kingdom Metazoa; phylum Chordata; class Mammalia; order Rodentia; family Sciuridae; genus Sciurus; species Sciurus carolinensis. The sequence goes on along the minus strand of NW_025920161.1, from coordinate 376,826 downwards.
ATGAAGCCTAGACTAACCTAATTATATGTGGAGAAAATTTTTAATCATTTTTTTAGACAGAGGAAAAGACAGACATGCCCTCTTTCAACACTTCCCTTCAAAATATTCCTAGAAAACCAGGATAGTGCAATTAGACAAAATTTAAAAAAATTAAAAATATGAGCAGGTAAAAAAGAACTAAATCTGTTCCTATTGCCAGAAAAACATTCCATACATAGAAGTTTTCCATCAAAGAACTTCAGGACTCATAAACATATTCTTCAATATAGCAGAATAAAAAAATTAATAAATTCAAATTGATTGCAATTTTATACACCAATGCTTAACCATACAAAAGAGGAATTACAGAAACTGTCTCATTCCCAATAGCCTCAAAAAAATAAATTAAAATAATTAGGAATCAATCTAACTAATATGCAAAAGAAGATAACTGTGAAAATTACAAAGCATTGAAGAAGGAAGTTGAAAAAGACATGAGAATATGGAAATAACACCATTGTTTTTGGACAAGGAGAATTAATGTTGTCATAATATGCATACTGCCAAAAGAAAATATATAGATTTAATACAATACTCATAGTCTAATGATGTTCTTTATATAGAAATAGAAAAAGTTGTCATTTAATGTATTAGAGAAATAAGAGGTTCAGAATACTCAAAGCAATCCTCATCAAGAAAAATAAAGCCAGAGATAGTCTTTACAATTTACTGCAGATCTACAGTAACAAAAATTACATGGTTTTGGCACAAAAACACAGAAAAAGACCAATGGAACAAGACACGTAAAATCTCACATAATTGCAGTTAGCTCAGACTGGACAAAGTTCTCATAAAATTATATTGTATAAAAACAGCTCTTTCAAAAAATTATTCTGAGAAATTCCATACATAATAAAAAAAAGTTAACATGTATCTCTCACCCTGCATAAAAATGAACTGAAAATGGATCACAGATTTAGTCATTAAATCAGAGAACTTGCAACTACTGGAAACAAAATGTAGACGAAACTCTCCATCATGTGTGCTTAGAAACTGACTTCAACAATTGAACTCCAAAAGCAGAAGACATAAAATTAATAATAAATGAGATGGTGTTTAAATTTAAAACCTCTTCATGGCAAAGGAAAATATCAAGAGCATTTAGAGAGAGTCAACAGATTTGGAGAATAAATTTTACTATTGAACCTCAGAGAGAGCATTAATATTCAGGATTTACAAAAATAAAATAACACCAAATATAATAATAAATAACTCAATAAATAAGTGGACTAAAGAAAGCAAGACACTTCACCGAAGACATACAACTGATTTTCATATAAATAAAGAAGATCAACATCTCTGTAATTTATTTTGGGTGCGTTTGTAAACTGGTGCCACCACTCTTAATTTTACTGTGCTAATGCCTCAATTTTAAAAAAAAATTAAAAAATAGCTTGTACCTACTTATTATTCTATAAAAAGCAGGGCCCGTGGTCTGATTCCAAGGTCCTTGATCCATTTTGAATTTTGTGCAGAGTGAGAGATAAAAGTTTAGTTTCATTCTGCTACATATGGATTTCCAATTTTTCAAGCACTATTTGTTGAATATGCTATCTTTTCTCCATTGTATGTTTTTGGCATCATTGTCTAGTATGAGAAAACTGTATTTATTTGGGTTTGTCTCTGAGTCCTCTATTCTGTACCATTGATCTACCTGTCTATTTTGGTCCCAGTGCCATGCCATTTTTGTTACTATTGCTCTGTATTATAGTTGAAATTCTGGTATTGTGATACCCCCTGCTTCACTATTCCTACTAAGGATTTCTTTAGCTATTCTGAGTCTTTTATATTTCCAAATGAATTTCATGATTGCTTGCTCTATTTCTATGAGGTTCAACATCTCTAGTAATAAGAGAAATGCAAATCAAACTACCCTAAAATTTTACCTCACTCCAATTAGAATGGTGATTAACAAGAACACAAGCAATAATAGGTGTTGGTGAGGATGTGGGATAAAAGGTACTCTCATACATTGCTGGTGAGGTTGTGAATTAGTGCAGCCCCTGTGGAAAGCAGTGTGTAGATTCCTTAGAGAACTTGGAATGGAACCATCATTTGACCCAGCTCTCCTACTCATTGGCCTATACCCAAAGGACTTAAAATCAGCATACTACAGTGATGCAACCACTTCAATGTTCATAGCTGCTCAATTAACAATAGTTATGTTGTGGAACCAACATAGATACCCCTCAATTGATGAATGGATAAAGAAACATGGTATATATACACAATGGAATATTATTCAGCCATAAAGAAGAATAAAATTATGGCATTTGCAGGCAAATGGATGAAGTTGGAGAATATGCTAACTTTCACAGGTATACATCATGTTAGTCATTAAAATAACAGTGATTTTGTAACACTGCTACATACGTTAAAACTCAAAATTAAAAAAAAATATATAAAATTATGAGTTCAGAGATTTCTACATGAACATCAAAATTCTCATCACGAGATAAATGTTTTCCCAAAGAAATAGCAAATCTATCCCAATATGTAAATAGAAGGCAAAATGGGTAGATAAATCAGACCCATTCTATTGTATACCCAAAATAAACTGCTTTGATACATATTAATCATATATCAATAAACTCTTAAAATGAATATATGAATGAAGAAGGGATGGTGGAAATCAATAGAGAAGTTATTCTAACAAAATGAATTATACTATTTTCAATTACATATTATTTTTAAAATTCTTGCATTTTTTGAAAATAATGAGCCTGATAAATCTGTGTTGTTGCAACTTCAATGAATCAAAAACATGATATTAAAGTTTGAAATCCATCCTGTAAGAGGAAATTTTAAAATATTGATTTTGTGATTAAGAAATTCAGAGAAATGATTTTAATCCTGAGATAAGTTATGAACATATTAAAACATTTTATTCTCTTCCTCTGTGAATATATCCTGATTTTGTATTTATTTTTACATTTTATAGATTTGAAAAAAATTGCCTTCTCTAATCTCAATTCCTACATCCACATCATGTATTTGTATATAAATGTGCTTTATTTTACCTGATTAGTAATTAGCATGTTACTCTCTTTATCCTGTTTTTTGAAGTTATTTTTACATTTTAAAATCCTTTGCATATTTACATTCTTTTCTTTAATCACAATTTCTGTCTTTCTTTCATCAATTTTGTATATAAATGGATTCACTGCTCATCTCACTCTTTTTACCCTATTTATGTAAGGTATTTTCTGCAATTTCTTTATTTGCTGGATTTCATGATAAAGCTGGATGCATTTTCAAATAAGGTTCATTAAACATTAATTATTGAAATTTTTGTTGGCTATTAAAATCTTATGATTATGTATGCATTTTTTGTAGAAAAGTACACCAAGAGAGGTATGGTTTGCTTTTCAGTGGTAGAATGCTTACCTACCAGGAGTAAAGCTCTGGGTTCTATCATCAGCATCACAAAATATAAACATGAAACAAAGTTATTGTGTCTATCAGCAATTAAAAATTGGGTATTTGGGAAATATGTACCATGTGATATCAGGTATGCAGAGATATATTCCTCCAAATTTCTGACCAGAAACATTTTTATGTTGAAAAATAAAAAAAACACACCACACCCAACAAAGAGATAATCCATCAAAAGATCTAATGTGAGATTTCAAGACAGGAGGAACAGATGGGACAAAAGCAGAGAGGGATAATGTATAGAGATCATGGAACTGATACAGAGGTATAGCACCTGTTAAGACAGATGAAGATGGAAAAGTAGTTTGCAAAAGTACTCAAATTCTAGGATTTAAGAAAATTGAAGACAAAATCTTATTCCTAGAAAATCATATTATGTAATTGATTCACCAATTCCCACCCTGGTCCATACTAATCCTCATTCTAAGATGGTACTGGTCAAGGTTTTTCTGTCATAGCAGTGAAAGTTTGGCTCATGTTCTATCTTAACATTTTTCTTTATTTTTGAATTGGCTATAGCACAGGCTTAAGGTGTTAACATATTGAGCTCAGAAGTCATAATTTTTACTTTGTTGTATCTTTTGATTTGTTTCTATTTAAAAATGTTTTCATCAATGGTCAGAGTGGCACATGTCCCCTGTCATCGCTGCTGCTTGGGAGACTGGAGCAAGAGGATCACAATTTCAAGCCAACCTCAGAATCTGAGAGAGGCTATAAGCATCTTAGTGAAATACCATCTCTAGATAAACTATATTAAATACTGGGGATGTGGTTCAGTGGTGAAACACATCTGGATTCAATTTACCATACAAAATCACCACATATTTTAAATTTTATATTTGGTACTTTTCTTCACCTTACTGTATCTATATTTATTTATGGACATTAGAATGTGTGTCTTCTTATATTTTTTCATATTCTAATTGTGTTATTTTTTCTGACAAAAACTTGTTCAATGTCTCAGGTTTACAGAACTCCAAAATCTCAAAATTCTGTTATTTATATTGATCTATCACCCTGACATGGAGTTATCCATTGTTTAATCTGTTTCCCATAATTGTATAGCATGAAATGTTCTTTTAGAATGCCATTTCATTACTTTTGTTAATGTTTAATTTCAAGTGATATCTAGTTAATTTTATTCTGCTTGTTTTATTCTATTTGTTTACATGGTGATTTTAAACTTATTATAATCTTTTTCTCAATTTCAGGTTTCTACTTTTAAAATACTATATTTCACTATAGGTAAATTCCTCTAAATATCTCTGATTTTATTTTGGTATAGAATAAAAAGACAAATCCTTTTCTCTGACAGCAACTTTCACCTCCTAAATATAAACCCCTGAATCCCAGGAATCCATAAATATGTGACCTTTTATGGAAAAGGGTATTATGCAGATGAGAAGAAGTCAAATATTTTGAATGTGAAGATTGTTCTACTTAATCTGGGCATAGTCAAGTTTACCACAATCACTTTTATGAGAATCGGCAAAGAAGATGGTGGTCAGAGTGGAACTGTGATCATGGATACAGATGTTTGACTGATGCTTTGTAAATATTAAGAACATAAAAACAGGTGATGATTGTAGGAAGCTCTGGAATCTGCAGGTGGAAAATGGAGTATCCTTAAGTTTAGCCTCCATATAGGAGAAGGTCTGCTGAAACCTTGACCTTAAATCTCAAGTCCCATAATGTGCTTTGAACCCACAAATAAGACAATACACTATGTTTTAAATAATAAATTTTAGGTAATTTTTATGGACTCAGTAAGAAAACAATACAATAAAAACAATCATTTCCCATTGTTCAGGTGCTGTGTGTATAGGTAAGATATTCTTACACTCAACCCACATTTCAACATTCATCTCAATCTGTTCTACATACTATAAATATCACTTATGTATATAGCCATTACTTTTCTGCATCAAGTATGATTCTCAGTGTAACCTTCTCTGTTACTGTCATATCCTTACACTATAGAAACTTGGTAATCAATTGTCTATAGATTTATAGAAGGATTATCTTTGTTTAGTCCATATGCATCTCTAACTTTGGTATCAAGTGCAGTGTATGAATATTCAAGTTAATGATAGAACATCCAATGCAAAATGGGCATCTACTTATATGATGCACAGTAGCAATGCTGTAATGCTGTAAATATGGTCTGAATCCCTGGACTCTGTCATGTCATCAGTAAGTCATAATTCACTGCTGAGGTCTTAGTAATAGTTGATTTCTGAACAATCATGATGTTCTACTAAGCACTGCTTAGGATATTAAGTGAACAGATAGTCTATTTCCAATTATATATTGTTTCTCCAGGTATGAATTTTATTCTTACTCATCATCACCTAATTTTTGGAGAGTTAAGATTCTGCAAGAATCTTACCTGATATGAGTAACCTTATGAAGAATATCACCATAATAAGGAGGCAAAAGAGGAAGTATGTGGAGAACTCCTTCATCCCTCAGCCTGTGAAGAAATCAAGAGGTATATATTTTCTTCTTCTCTGAGCCTAAGAGAACCAAAACAGTCTTCTAAAAGGAAGAAATGTGTCATATTTCTAGTTAGTGGAAGATGAGTGCAGGAATGAGAGATACAACTAAAGTGACTCTGTGAAATGAAGGAAACAATAGAAAGAGAGTAGAATGTTAAAAAAATTCTATAAGGATGTATATAGGTCATGGAATATAAACCTGTGTATAATAACTGTTTAGTTTTCAGACTCTAAGGTATAAATGTAGGGAACCTTATATGGAATTCAAAGAAAACAAAGGCTATAAAACACAAACACTCTTAAGCATGAATGCTAAATTTATATAAGTTTTGGTTCTTCAGAGGATATAAGATAGTGGTAGAAACATATAGATTCACAGTAAACAAAAGGTTACTGAGATTGGCCCATTTTGCTTTGGTGGTAGGGGACAAATAAATTGGAGCAAACCACAAAATTTCAAAGTCTGGCTCATATTTCCTAGTACACTCTGATATTCCAAATAAACATTTCTAACATTTATCCAATATAGTCAATGATGATTGGAGCTCGTTTGTTTACCAAGAGTCAACTGGAGAGACCTGGAGTGAGAAATCATTTCATGCACCTTCAAATTCAAATATATTCAAGATCTTACAGAGTATAAGCTGAGCTATGCCAAGTATAAACTGCTATTCATATCCATGTTGACACACACCTCAAACACATAAATAGGCCAGGGTAAGATAAACATTTAAACTCTATTTTTTTTTTACTTATTTTGTATCAAGTGCAATTATTTCCATCTCAAAAATTACTCTATGCATTTGTAGGAACAGCCTAGGCAATAGTAATTATCCTGAGAAACCTCCTTCTCTTTTAAGTAACAATTCATAAAAGAGAAGAAGATGCAAAGAAAATGTGTCCCCCATGGTATAATTTATATTCTTGGACTGAGGTGGTAGACACTTTATCATTATAAGCATCCCATTCCATACAAACTTGGATGTCAGCATCACATACAGTTAGAAAAGAAAAGAGCATGGAGGAGTGTGGAATTTGTATGTCAATACTAGGCATTGGCATGTATCACTTCCATTTTTTTCACTTATAGAGAGCCAAATAACATGATCACAGTTAACTACAAGAAAGTTTGATAAATATAACTCAAAAGTAAACCCAGGTTGTAATACAATATTTAGAAGTTTCTGAAAATTTAACAAATGAAATTGTGAAAACAGTCACCCATATCATGCACTGACATAAGAATACTGCTATCCATTACTAGTAGAAAAAGTTTTTTATCTACACAAATGTAAATGATGCATGTTCACTGAAGGCATCACTGAATAGACTCCTACTCTCTACCTAACAATAGTAAATACATATGAACACCATACAAGAACCACAACTCTTTCTTGAATTTACTTTCTCAGGCAAGCTGGATATATTAAATGTTGTTTAGGAATGAGCCAACAGAATCCCTGTTGAATTGTTTAACATGTATGAAGCCAGTAACATCTTCAAAGAGGCTCAACATTTTAGGACAGTCAGGATTGATCTTGACTGACCCAGTCCAAGAGCAAATCACATTCATGTATTTTCATAGGTAATAGTTTTCCATCACTTTTCCCTAGAACAATCTACACTCCCTACTCTCTTTTATCAATTTCCAACAAACTATCAAAAACTGTGCTTAATTGTTTTTGCTATTTTTAGAAAAGAAACAATTACTTTGTAGATGACATTAACTTTACCAACTATTTTTTTAACTTTATACAATGAGTAATAAAACAGAAAAAAATTTGTCTGGTTCCTCTTCTTCAGTAAATGTGAAAATGTCATCCATTTCCCTTATGATCATAGATTGTTCATTCTTATTAGTGCCTTTGTTACATGAAAAAAAATAAACAAATGCTTTGTAGACTACACAATAACAAATATTTTTACTGAGAATTTGGATATAGACATTAATTTTTACATTCTCACATTCTTTGTTCCCTTTGACTAAAAACTTAATTATTGCTTGAGTTTCAAAAAAACAGTTTTAATTCATTACTTTGAACATCTAAATCACATCACATAAAAGTTTAAAACACATACTATATGCACAAAACACAGAAATTTTAATCACAACAAAGGAAATCAATAAATAAAATATCTCTCCAAATAACACACAGACACAAAACAAAAACATTCCTACTCAAACAATACTATCATGTTCACATTTTTAAACACCCTTTTAGCCACACATTACACCATGACCCAAATTTCTCAATATGCTCTGAACTTATACAGACCAAGTTCACTCTTTCACACAAAACTTTGACTGCTGACTGTAAATTACCTACATGGCAGAAACCTGCATGAAGGAACTTTATATTCTTGAACACTGAAAGAGTGGGGGCTGTTCTTGTATAATATTTTGAAAGGTAACAATGACATGAGGACAAGCATTTAATTGATTTAAGTAACCATATTTTATCAACCTTTTATTTCAGTTTTGAATGTTGAGAATATGAAATAAAAATAAGGAAAGTGTAAAACTATGGAGAAGATAAACACAACTCCAGATATTAACCAATGTTGATGGGTTTGAGGAGTGTTGTTGGTAGAACTTAGTTGGAAGCACCAAATATTGATACATTTCACTTTCCTGTCTGAGTCAAGGTAAAGTACAAAACAAAGTAAGTACTTATGTGGGATGGGTTAGGAAAGCAGAGTGAGGTAGAAATAATAGCAGGTGAACAGCTGTTTTAGCTGGTATTATTGTCCCTGATGGACTTCTAGAGTTTGCTCAGGTAATGTGTACTTCCTGCTATGCAAAATTTCACTGGAGATTAGGAACTGTAGTGAATGGGCCTCCTCTATGCTTTCACAGAAAACCAAAAATTGACAAAATATTGGAAATTGACAGTTTTCCTAACACATAAAATTTTCATCATCAGTAATAGAGATTTACTGGGTTACATGTAGGTCATTTCAAATGGAGGAAGTCTAATTCAAACCATAAACAATGAGAATATAGTAATAATAAAAGTTTGCTTTTGGCAGTATGTACAATTTCCTTTCTATAGAGTGATGGGCATTATCTGATTTTAGAGCTTAGCAAAAGATATTCAGAAATAATTGTTTGAATAAATGCATGAACTCTCATTACAGATTCATGATATTTGCTTCATTTTCTTGGAGTTTCAGACACATTGCATGTTTTTTTCAATCTTGCATATTCTTTGGAGGATATTGTTTTGTCTTGAAGAAAAGTTTACTCACTGAATTGGATAATTTATTTTTGTGACTCTTCTATCTATAGACACACTCTTTCATGCTTACAAGAATATAGAACAGCAATGTCTTGGTAGAGCAGATGATTGGAATCAGAGTATATCTGATGAAACCCACCTTAGCATCTCTGCTCAGTCTCAAACAAAAAGATGTAGTTTAGACCAAGTGATATGTTTACCTACTCTGTCCTTTGTTGAGAGTCTATCTTTTCTACCCTATCAACATGATCTTATCAAAAGTAGCCTTTTACTTATGTAGAATGAGACAGACATCATTACCCTTTGTACATGTATGATTGTATAAATGGTGTTAATCTACAATGTGTACAACCATAGAAATTAAAGTTGCATCCCATTTGTGTACAGTGAATCAAAATTCAGTCTGTAAAAGTAAAAATTTAAAAAAATAAAAATAATTTAAAAATAACATTTTATATTATGTTGGAAGGAGAGAAAATGTTTATTTTGGGAGAAAATATCATGTGAAAGATAACAGTTTAATGTATGAGTACAGTGTACTCAACTTGTCTTGTCAGTGAAATCTAAACCACGACAAAAATTAAACTATGTCTAGTATTACACCAATGATGTCTAGTATGTAACAAGTAGTAAACATGAATTTTTATTTAGACATGATTTCAACTATCCTAGAGACAATGACTTGTCAAATGTGAGTTAGAAATCATTAAGTACAACACACATAACTACAAGGTAGATCCTTCAAATAAAACAAAATATTTTAAATTTTAGAAAGGCATACTGATAGACAATGTTGTTTGATGGCATATTAGTATGTTTAAAACTACACAAGATATAAAATAAGAAACAAAACACCATCACATTTTTTATAGAAAATTAATCAAAATTTTAATAATTAGTAATATCATTCAAATTTTTAAAACTGGGCACTAACATGCTACATGAATAAGCCAATCCCAAGATATATAGGCCAAAATTTTCTATGATACGTGGTTCTAACACACAACAAGGGCTGAGGGAAGAATAAAAGTTCATTGAACTAGCCAAAGGGAGATAAAGAAAAGGGAGGGGGAATAGAAAATTCTGTAGAATAAATCAGGTGTAAATTTTCTATGTTCATATATGAATATACAACAAATAAAACTCCACGTCATGCCCAAGCACAACAATCAGAACCTAATTAGACTATTACATTCCATGTATATATTATATGTCAAAATGCACTCTATTGTCCTGTATATATAAAAAGAACAAAAAAGATTTGAAAGGAGATAGAATATGTGGAATCTTATAAACTGCCATGCTTGTGAATTGTTTCTGTACCAGTTATAGAGCTCAAGAGCACTTGAACATTGAGTCATATCCCTATCCCAATTTTTGCATTTTATTTAGATACTGCCTCCCATTTACTGAGACTGAACTCATGATAGTCCTACCACAGTCACCCAAACAACTGGGATTAGAAGCATGAAAAACTGCACCTGGATATGAATGTGGATTTTTACAACCACTTTTGAAATCTCTGGTGGTATTATGTAGAGATAGACATATACTTCTGTTGTTTCTCAATGACTTCATTCTTAGACATATATATAGTAGGAATACCTATATATCCCTATACATTCACCATGCAAAAGACAAATTACTGCAGCATTATATGCACACTGGAAACAATTCAAATATCTATTAGTAATGAAAGGTTAAATAAAATGGACTCCATTATTTTAAATGGAATACAATACAGAAATTAAAATAAAATAGTTATATTAAAAGTACATAAAATATGGTTTTTCCTATGCTTTCACCATTAGTATGTAGGTATTCTTTTCTATGAGATGTCTTTGAAGGCAGCATGTTTTTGGGTTTTTCTTTTTATCCAATCTGACAGTCTATGTCTTTTGATAGATGAGTTTAGGCCATTAACATTCAGGGTTATTATTGAGATATGATTTGTTATACCCGGTCATTTGGCTTATTCTTGGTTTTGAACTTGGCTTGGATCCTCCCTTATCTGGCTATTCCTTTAGGGTAGTTCCTCCCTTTGCTGACTTACATCATTGTTTTTCATTTCATTTCATTGTTTTTCATGAAATATTTTGCTGAGAATGTTCTGTAGTCCTGGGTTTCTATTTATAAATTCTTTTAGTTTTGTTTATCATGAAAGGATGTAATTTCATCATCAAATCAGAAGATAAGTTTTGCTGTGTATAAGATTATTGGCATCCATTTTATTTCAGAACTTGAAAAATGCTGTTACAGGTCCTTCTAACTTTTAGGGTCTTGTTTGAGAAATTTGCTGATAATTGTATTGGTTTTCCCCTAAATGTAATTTATTTTTTTTTCTCTCACAGCCTTTAAAATTTTACCTTTATTTTGTATGGTATGTATTTTCATCATAATGTGCCTTGGTGTGAGTCTGTTGTCCAAATCTTCATCATGTTGGCTTAGGACAACACTTCTTTAACATGACTCCCAAAGCACAAGAAATACAAGTGGGAATCAGTAATTGGGATACATTCAAACTAAAAAGTATTTTCCCAGCAAAGAAAACTATCAGCAATGTAAAAAGAGAGCCTATGGAGTTGGAGAAAATATCTGCCTCATACTTCAGATAGAGCACTTATCTCCAGAATCTATAAAGAACTCAAAACCTTTACACCAAGAATACATATAACCCAATTAAAAAATGTGTTAAGGAAATGAGCATATTCTTCACAGAAGAAGATCTACAAGCAATCAAATATATTAAAAAATGTTCAACATCTCTAGTAATAAGAGAAATGTAAATCAAAACTACCCTATGATTTCATCTCACCCAAATTAGAATGGCAATTATCAAAAATACAAGCAACAATAGGTGTTGATGAGGATGGGGGAGAAAAGGTACATTGATACATTGCTGGTAGGGTTGCAAATTAGTGCAGCCCCTGTGGAAAGCAGTGTGGAGATTTCTTAGAGAACTTGGAATGAAACCACCATTTGACCCAGCTATTCCACTCCTTGGCCTATAACCAAATAACTTAAAATCAGCATACTATAGTGATGCAACCACATCAATGTTCATAGATCCTCAATTACAATAGCTAGATTGTGTAACCAACCTAGATGCCCTCCAGTTGATGAATAAATAAAGGAACTGTGATATATATATACAATGGAATATTACTCAGCCTACAGAAGAATAAAATTATAGCATTTGCAGCAAATAGATGAAGCTGGAAAATATCATGCTAAGTGAGATAAGCCAATTCCAAAAAAACAAAGACTGAATGTTTTCTCTGAAAAGTGGATGATAATACTTAACAGGGAGTAGGAGAGAGGCAAAAATTGAGAAAAAAATGGATAGATTAGAGGGAAAAAAGGGGTGAGGGGTGGGCAAAAGGAAAAATAACAGAATGAGACAAACATCATTACCCTACATATAGGTATGATTACACAAATGGTATGACTCTACATCATGTACAACCAGAGAAACAAGTTTTACCCCAATTGTTTAAAATGGATCAAAATAAATAAAATTTTTAAAAGTATATATTAAACTTGTGATTCTCATTTTGCATTTATTTAAGCATAATTTATAAGCTTGAGCTCCAGATATTTTAAATTATACTCCAGTCTGTCAACTTTATGGTAGGGAATGGAAAACATGAGATTCTTCTTATCCTAGTTTGCCCCATTTAGTATTTCCTCAAATTTTGTCTGAGTATTTATGTATTGAAAAAGGAACAATGATTGATTACATAATAAACTCAGATTTTTGCTTTTAGATAATTCATGTTGCTATATATTTATACCAAGGTAGATTTTAAATTCATGTAAAAAGTTTAAATATGATTCTTTAATGAACACCTTGTTAATACAGCTAAATATTTATTCTTTTTAGGAGAAGGAGATTATTATGGATTTTCTTCTAATAAATATGTTGTTTAAATTATGTTTATAATTTTTTTTTAATTTTAGAGAGAACAGAGAGAGAAAAAGTAAATATTTCCACTTATATTCACAAAAACCTACTGTAATGAATTAGATCACACATCATGTTTATTAAAATAATTTACAAACAAGTTTTACTTTGCTCAAAGATGTGAAGATTCTATAGCATTGCACACCCAACACCTCATCCACATTTAGGGTTCTCTTGAGTGCATCCAATCTGGGTAGATTACAAGAGTAGTAGCACAAATCAAATTTAGATATCACAGCAATATTGAGGAGATCAGAGACACTGAGATGGAGAAGGTTCAAGATTTTATGTCAACTCTCTCATTAAAAATTACCAAACTACCATGAGAAATAAATCAATTATTTTTGAAGGAAACACCCACAATGCCCTAAGAAGATATCATTTACTCCAACATTTTAACACTTACAAAACATCCCACTAGACCACATCAAGGATCATGTTCTGACCCATAACACCTTTATGGATACACGTATCATATGCAATCCATAGTATTCTGACAATTATCTTCCAAGTTTCTTATTTCTCACATAATTAAAATGCTATTTTTTCTTCCCCAGTAATCACAAAATCTCAAATATTTTCAATATTAGTCTAAAGTACAAGAGTACCAGGGTGCCCCAGAAATGAATGCAACCCTGCTGAGAAATGGGGAACATAAATTTGAGGCCATCCCAAGAAATTTAGCAAGAACTTATCTCAAAATTTTAAATGAAAAAATCAATATAGATATAGTTCAGTGTAAGACTGCCACTGAGTGCAATCCCTAGTACTGAAAAACAGTACAATTCCAAGAACCCTTTTGAGATACAAGGTAAAATATTTATGTATGTGTACATTTTTGTGTATGTGTATAAACCATGAAACAATCGACAAAATGTAATCAATCTGATTTCAAAGGAGAAATAAGGAAGGAGAAAGGTGGAATCAATTTATAGCAGAATGGAAACCCAGAGAGAGATAGTAAATGTTAAATTTACAATTGTAGGGTTTTTTTACACTGTGGTTATTCTCTCAAGACCCTTGATATTTTCATGGATTAATTTTTTTTATATCAGTGATCTTCCAAAACTAACATGACAAGCAACTTTTATGTTTTAGTAGTCCCTCCCCTGCAGCTCTGTACTCACAGTTTCATTAGGTATTGCTTTTTAGGTTCACCCTTCAGGGGCACTGGTTCTGTCATAAACTAAATTCTGGTCTCCAAGAATTTTCTCTGATCCATCAGTGGAACCTGTCTTGACTGTAAAAATCATGACTTTGTGGAATAAATTTACTGTGCATTTGAAGTAGCTCCATGTAAATAAACATGGCTTATGACTGCTGGACTGTCTTAACCATATTTATTCCCTCAACACAAATACCCCACAGAGACTGAGGAAATTATGTAGAATTATTTTTATTGAAAAACCAATGCATCTACATGTTATTTTTATCTTTCTGCCAGGAGATTTGATGAACTTGTGTGTGTCACAATATATGAGCTATCAATGGGTGTAATAATTGCAGTCAACTATTCTGACTATTTTTATTCTCTAAAGATGTTTTTATGTTGATAATTAAGATTTTATTTGGCATGTGAAATACTATTTATACAGAATTTCTCTGAGCTTTCCCGAAACATACAGAATTACCAGGACTTTCCTATGTTGTTTGGAAGCCCTACCAGAAAAAAATTATTATTCCTTCAATCAGTTAAGAAAAGCTGACCTGAAAGATAACAAACATGTGAATACCATGTTTAGTATTGTGTTTTGGCAAATGATCAGACATAACAGTTCATGTAATTATATGTCTTGAAAGTATACATGAACATGTACATGGAGATATCCATGATTTCTCACCAAGACTGCATAGGTCATCAATCACTAAGGAAAGATACCAATTTTGGGGACCAATAAAATATCAGACCTTATCTTTTGGCCTAGTGTCCTTGTAGCATGAGATGTCCTGAGTGTATCTCTACCTGAAGGAAAGGCTATAACCTCAAATTTTTGCTTGTCTCCTGTGGAACTTGACCACTCTCTTGTGCTCTGAAAAATACTTCTAAGTTATGTAAATTTCTTTACTGAGGAAATACTAGGCAACCATAAGTGCCTTTTGTTCCCTCTGATAATTCATTTTTCTCAGAATTCCCAGCTTCAAAGATACTATTCCATTAAGGCAAAGCAATTTTATATTTCCTCACTTCCCAACTGGTTTCATTCAAAGTCTTCTCAGACTTTTCATGAGAAGACTATTTCAATTCACCTATGTTTGGCCAAAATTGTATTTTATATATATAGAACAGTCCAGTTCTAGTAGTCACATGTTTTTCAAATTTCCATTTAAGTCTTCATTCCAGATACAGCAGGTTCTGTTCCGTTGTTCATACAGATCCCTCTGAGTCACAAAGCACTCAACTACAAAAAATATATATTTTGAAATTTATCCCAATCCTCATAGTGCACGATTCATATTGCAGAAAATGCATCATGTCATGAAAGATCTCTATAATGCAGTGGTTAATTGTTCTGCAAGGTTAAAAAATGTATGGGTTCAGATCTGTCAGATTCTGTTAGACAAATGGGAACTACTCAGATTTATTCCCTCAATATAAGGTAATTTCAAGGGAAAATATTCTGGGCTTTCTTCAAAGAACATCTTGGTGGTTGTACATATGAAGGTACCCATCCTGTCAAGGTTTTCCAGTGGGCTTGTGTGTGCCACGTCATAAAATAACAATGATTAATTTATTGTGTTCACCTACTGTGTCTCTATTTATTAAATAACTTTTATAATTTTAATTAAGAAATTTTGTAATGATTGAAATGCAGAATTCCTGTGCATTTCCTGAAATGATAGAAATTTCAGAGTGAATTCAATTGTTTCTGTGCAGCACTGCTAGAACAAGCTTTCTTTCCTTCATTGGCCTTTTTTTTTTTCTTTTTTCTTTTTGTGGTGCTGGTGATTGAACCCAGGATCTTATGATTTTGAGGCAAGCACTGTATGAACTTAGCTACATCCCCAGTACTTTTCTTCTATTTTCATGAAATTATGTTTTTCATTTGTATCTATAGCTTCTACACATGAGAGAAAATGTACATATTTCTTGTTGCATATATGGCATGTTTCAGTGAATATAATTTTCTACAGTTCCATCCATTTTTTTTAAATGACATAATTTTATTTTGGATGAATGAACCAAGGGACTTGTAAACATTTGTTCTCTGAACAGATGGGAGGAAAAAAAATCCCAGAGGTTCAGTTAAACAAAATAAGAATAATGTTTGAAGAACCATTGGTGAAATAAGAAAAGAGCATATTGAGCTCAGAAAAATCTTCAGTCTTAGTCTGATCTTAGGTACTTGAAAAAATATTGATGCATTAGTCACCAGAGTATGAAGCAAGATATCTCTTTTCTCTTCAAAATATCCACATCCCAATGTAAACTTTGGTGTGCCAGGTACTCCCAAATGCTCTCCATCTTTAGCCCACTCTCAGTTATGATACCTGTTCTCTCTCAAGTGCTTATAAAAAGTGTACATGAATTTCTAGTGCCTCAAACACCTTCTAGCATCCAAACCCCAAGTCTGTTCCTAATTTTCAACTATTAGAAAGGGAGTCATTTTGTGAACATATCAAAAGAGATTTCCCTATATTCACAATTAAGTGCTGTTTTTCAGACTTTCACAAGATATTCTTTTTTCACAGAAAAAAATCCCATAAAACAACTTATCACTTTATTGTAGTAGATTAACCTATATTGCTCTTTCTTCAGAGAGTTCAATTGTTTGCCTTCTCAATTGGCAATATCACCCTGACTATATCAGACTTGCCTCCTAGTTCCAAGTGAGAAACATAACAATAGGTCATTGTCTTGTGATTCTGAGGGCAGAAGAGACAATTTTAAGTGAAGCTTCTACTTGGCAAATATCCTGCTTTACTCAAATAATTATCAAAATATATTATCTTTCTTTCTTAGTAGGAGTTTGTCCTCACTGCAAAAGACTTTTTCAACTTCTGTTGGTTTCAAAACATCAAACTTTAAACATGTCTAAATTATTTAAAAAATTATCCAGTTCATGGTATGCAGCTTCAAATTGGGACATGTTGGTGAGATTGGAGAATCCAAAAGGCCTCTTTCTATCTTTATGGTTGCATACAGAAGAAAAATCTGCCACTGTGAAGAATGACTCTTTTTGTACCATGCAATAGTATTCAGAGAAAACCAGAAAATAGTCTGGTTTATAGGTAACAAGGAATATTGGAGGACATGTCTGAATTACCCTCAGTCTTAGAGATAATGTGCCAGGTTCCCACTGCTCTGCAATGCATCAACAATATACTGAACTTTCCATACTACTTTTATTAAAGAAATATTAGGCTTACTGTGTACCTGAGCTGGTTTAATTATCAACTCAGAATGAAAGAAAATAAACTCTGGAGGAAAACATAAAATATTACATGATCTACAATTGAACCTGTTGAACTAAAAGGGAGAAAAAATCATCCAAGTGCTATGTATGATTGTTGTACACCCTATTCTCAAAATGGTAGCCTCCTTGTTTTTTAAATATCTTCCAGATACCCATCTGAAATGTAAGCTACTTTTACCTGTGCCAAACTGAATACAAACAAGAGGAATAAGTGTCACTTTTAATTCTAAGCTTCTCTGGAACATAGCAGACTGCTTTCTTTTTTCTTATGTTGCATCTTTCTACAATTTTAGTAAGTTTTTTCTAAGTTCTAAAAAAGGGAGAGGCAATGAAATAGAAAATCTTGAAAAACTAGCTACATCAGATCTGGGAATGTCAGGGTATGGCATAATTTCTGTGAGTTTTCTCTCTTCTCTAAATAAGTACATTAAGGGAAAATTAAAGAATGTCATATATACAAGTTTTATTACATTTTAAATACTTTCCCGAAGACTTCCTGGGCTTGCACATTCCGTGAATATCTGATCTGACTTTAAGCTGATTGACAAGTAAACTCCATTTCAATTAATAGTTTCCATATGTTATTTACTAGAATATTAAGGATGTGTCAACTTTTTAAACCACTAATTCTGAGCTCAATGTGTTTTGTTTTCTCTTTAGTTTGTGTGTGTGTGTGTGTGTGTGTGTGTGTGTGTGTGTGAATTTACTTTTGGTCTTGCACCAATTACTCTTGTTTTGTCTATCTGAAGTTTTTAGTCCACTGATTTTGTTTTCAGATGCCTTATTATTTAAGGGTTAGATCTTAAATGAACTGAAAAAAAATGAGATCTCCTTTGAAATGACCTAAGTAGGGAGAATATACAATGCTCATTATGAAAGAGGATTTTCCCACTTGGAGAATGAGTGGCTACCTGAACCTTGATTTCAGTGTTCACCATGACTGAAAGATTCTACTCCTAACATTGCCAAATTCAGAGGTTTCACATGTCTGGGTCATAATGTAAAAATTCATGTCTAATATAAAATTGTCAAATATGACAGTCTTTTTCATAACTATCTGTATGTCTTTTTAAATTTTTTCTTTGAGAAAATAATACCTGATAAAAGCTATAAAAACTTTGTTTTCTATCAGTTTTATGCATGTGTATGCATACCTATATATTGTTTGTTGCATTTATATGGGGTTGAGTCACTATATCATGTACATGATGCCAAAATTGACATATTAATCAAAAAGCACTTGAGAACTTATAACAAAATGGATCCAAATGACTTTCAGTTCACTTAATTAAATTTAGTTAGATAGCATTTTTTATGTCTTTAAAATAACTAACACTCTCCTTTTGCTTGGTGGTCAAAAATATTGTATTGGTTTCTACAAAATCATTAATATATGTCTATTGTTTCTAGCAAATTTTTAAAGAAGGAAAAGGTAACTTCAAGTGTTAAGTAGTTGTATGATATCTTAGTTTTCCTTGGTAGCATACATAAATTAATGGGTAACTTAGATTTAACAAAAGTGGAATAAATATTTAAAATATATTCCTTAAAGAGATATCTGATTAATTTGCTACTGCTGCATATGAATTCAAGTATTCTTGGCTTCTTAAATTGTATAAGTCAACGTGTTTTGTGCTTTTGTAAATTGTTGGTATATAGAAAAACAATTTAAGATTATTTGGTTTGTGGATTAGGGTCTTCAATAAAGCCAAAAATGAGTAAGAAATTTCTGATTACTAATGTTGTTCTAATTACAAAATATTTATCTTTCAATTAAAGTACAATAAAGTACCTTTCTTCACTGAAGAAAATGTAATTTGTCTAAATTCAGAAAGTTTATATAGCTTAATTTTGAATGTAAATTTTAAAAGAACAACATCAAAAAAGTGTGATACAGAAACATTATAGGTATGAAAATGTACTCTTTTGTAAAAAAGTAAAGGTGTGTTTTTTAAAGAGAAATTATTTTGTATCATAGTATAACATTTTTTTACAAATGGTACAGAAGAAAAAGAAAGACAAAACTAAGACTGTAAATACTATGTAATTTTTACTGAAAGCTGGAACCTTGTCACTCATGCCAGCACAATAATGAAGACATGGTTATGAGAAAAAATAAATAAATTTTATTGCTCTGCTGTTGGCTATATAGTTCAGTGAGACTGCACAGGTCATAGAATGTATTAAAATTATAGATGTTATGCAGGCTCCTTAGATTCTCTTTATAGCAAATATATATACATAAATATTTGAGAGAGACAATATGACACAGCTTCTCTAGTCACAACATATCTGATTATGTTTACAATGAAATCAATTCCTATCAGAAGATTAATGCCATGATTAGATTTACAATATGATGAATAAATCATTTTACCTAAATCTGTAGCATTTCTCACACATGAGGTTTTGGAGGACACCCTGTGTTCAATCAAAACCTGTGTATGTTCTCTCACTAGCACAGCATATATGGCCTACCAATTGTTTTTGTTGTTCTTATTTGGAATTGAACTCAGTGGCATTCAAACAATGAGCTATATTCTCAGCAGAATGTTGTGTTTTATTTAGAGACAGGATCTCACTTAGTTGCTTAGCACCTAAAAATTGCCAAAGCTAACTTTAAACATTTGATTCTCCTGCACTAGTCAAACAAGCCACCACACCTTGCTGGTCTCGCTAACCTCTAAAAATGGAAAAGTATCTGTGACCTATGTGGCTTCTATGACCTCTAATATCCTCAGTAATTTGACATGTCTCAATAGTTTTATGCAGACTTTATGATCTGAGCAATCTAAAGGACATGAGTAATTTTATTAGATTAAATCTATTATAGTGCAATATTTCATCTATGACCATTTTCACATTATTAAACATATGTGATTTTGGGGGACACCTAACATTTAAAGAATAATATTGCATTCCAGAATCCAAAACCTTATGCAAGTTTCACCATGGAAACTACATTAGTCCACTTGGTACTATTGCACACTCCTATGAGGATCATGACTTCAACAAAGCCTCAGCATTAGTGAGGCACTGAGTAATTTGGTGGAACCCTGTCTCAAAATGAAATATAAATACAGATGGGAATGTGGCTCAGTGGTTGATTGTCTCCAAGTTCAATCCCTGGTAGCCTGCCAAAATTTATGTACTCAATTTCTAACAGTCTTTATATTTTAAGTGTCCCATCACTGCCAAAAGACAAAGTCTGAAGACTCCTCTGAGACTCAGGGAAAATATTTAGGTTGGAATCCTCTAAAAATCAGATTTTTTATGTATCCAATGTACAAAGGAAAAGAATATATATTTCGTTGTGAAGAAATAGGTGCACAGAAAGATGGGATAGGAACAAATCAATACAAAATTCAGGCTAAGAAATAAAGAATGCTTCTTCTTATTCAGTATCTTAATCCATAGGGATCTCAACTCTGATGAGCTTTGCCTGGTTTCCCAGTCCTTCCTTTGAGATATCACTAAAAATTTCTGTAACTTCCTCATTCCAGCATTCTCCATTCCTGCTAATCCACCACCACTAGATTGCTGCCAAAGTCTGTGTCTTCTCTAGCATTGGTCAAGTCTTCTGGGATCCCCGCTGTAGAACTCTCTGTGTGCCTGTGTGGCTAAGCACAGTGAGATATTCGAAACATAAAGGAACACTATAAGTCTACGGGGAGGAATGAAATGACTCAGATTCATACTGCTAGAAAGAAAGATACATGAACAGCATGAAAGAAAGGGAAGAAAGTATCCCAAACAAATCTACATACTATATCAATATAATCCAGTGAGAGTAGTAAAATGTCAGAAAGGGAATTCAGAATGTACATAATTAAAATGATCTGAGAAGCAAAGGATGAGCTAAGAGAGCAAATGCAGGCAATGAATGATCACAATAAAAAGTTAAAATAGCAAATAGGAAGCAGAAGAGAGATTTTGAAGAATAAAAACAGAAATCATTGAAATGAAGAGAACAATAAATCAAATTAAAAATTCAAAAGAAAACATAACCAACAGACTTGAAAATTGGAAGAGAGAACTTTAGATAATAAAGACAAAGTACTTAATCTTTAAAACAATGTTGACCAAACAGAAAAGATGGTAAGAAGTCATGAACAGAACATCCAAGAATTATGGGATACCATGAAAAGATCAAATTGAAGAATTATTGAGATTGAATAAGGCACAGAACTACAAACCAAAAGAATGAATAACCTAATAAATGAAACAATCTCAGAAAGTTTTCCAAATCTGAAAAATGAAATGGAAAATCAAATACAAGATATTTCCAGGACACCAAATATACAAAATCACAATAGATCCATGCCAAGTCACATTATAATCAAAATGCCTAACATTCAAAATAAAGATAGAATTTTAAATGCTGCAAGAGAAAGCAACAGATTACATAAACCAATACCGATATCAGAAGATTTCCCTTCCCAGACCATAAAAACCAGAAGTGCTTGAAAAAATAAATTTTGAGCTTGGAATAAAATGGATGTCAAACAAGAATATTGTACCCAGCAAAACTTGCCTTCAGATCTGAGGATGAAATAAAATCCTTCCATGGTAAACAAAAGCTAAAATAATTTACAAATAGAAAGCTTGCACTAAAGAACATTCTGAGCAAAATATTTTATGTGGAGGAAGTAAAAAACGTCAATGCAAGTCATCAAAGTGGGGAACTACCTTAGAAGAAAAGCCAATGAAAGAAGAAACCAAGTCAAGTTAAAAACCAAAAATAAGGCAAAATGATCGAGAATACAAGTCATAACTCAATGATAATCCTTAATATTAATGGCATAAACTCATCAAACAAAGACACAGACTGGCAGATTGGATTATAAAGAAAGATCCAACAACATGCTACCTTCAATAGACTCATCTCATACAAAAGGATACCCACATACTAAAGATGAAAGAATTGGAAAACACATTCCAGGAACACAGAATTAATAAAAATGCAGGGGTTTCATCCTCATATCAGATAAAACAGATTTCAATCCAGTTAGTCACAAGGGATAAAGTAGGACTTATCATACTGCTTAAGGAAAGCATAAATCAGCAAGTCATAATAATCATAAATATTTATGAACCAAACAATGGCACATTAATTTACCTCAAACAAATCCTCAATTCCAGGAATCAAATAGACCAAAACACCTTAATACTAGGTGATTATAACACACCTCTCTCACTGTGTCTGACTTAACAGACACAGAATATTCCATCCATCAAGTAGTGAGTACACTTTCTTCTCAGCA
Source organism: Sciurus carolinensis (assembly GCF_902686445.1). Taxonomy (NCBI): domain Eukaryota; kingdom Metazoa; phylum Chordata; class Mammalia; order Rodentia; family Sciuridae; genus Sciurus; species Sciurus carolinensis. The sequence goes on along the minus strand of NW_025920161.1, from coordinate 353,972 downwards.
GCACATGGACCTACTCTAAAATAGATCATATATTATACCACAAAGCTACTCTTGGCAAATGCAAAAAATAGAGATATTACATTGTATTCTATCAGATAATGTTGAATTGAAATTAGAAATCAATGATAAAATAAAAAAAAAAACAGAAACTACTCCAACACCTGGAGATTAATTAACATGCTAATGAATAATGCAAGGATAGCAGAAGACATTAGGGAAGAGGTAAAAAATTTCTTAGAGATATACAAGAATAACAATACAACATATCAAAGTCTTTGGGATACATTGAAAGTAGTACTAAGAGGAAAATTCATTGCATGGAGTGTAGTTAATAAAACAAGGGAAAGTGAACAAAAAATGACATAACATTACAGATTAACACCCTATTAAAAAGAACACATCAACATACAATGTAGTAGAAGATAGAAAAAATTAAAATCAGAGCTTACAATTAGTGAAATTAAAAAAAGAAACAATTTAAAAAATTGACAAAAAATTGCTTCTTTGAAAAATAAACAAAATTGATAAACCCTTAGCCACACTAATGAAGAGGAAAAAGAAAACTGAAATTACTAACATTTGTGATGGAAAGTAAAAGTCCCAAAATACACTATTGAAATACAAAGCATAATTAGAAGCTATTTTGAAAATCTATACTCCAAATAAACAGAAATCTCAACAACATCAACAGGTTTCTAGAAACATGATCCACACAAACTGAATCTGGAAACATACACAATTTAAACAGATCACTTTCAAGCAATTAAGTAGAAAAAGCTGTCAAAGACTACCAACCAAGAAAAGTCAAGAACCAGATGAATTATCAACTGAGTTATACAAGACCTTTAAAGAAGAACGTTTTCCAATACTTCTCAAAGCATTCCATGAAATAAAAAAGGAGGGAAACCTTCTAAAATCATTATATGAATCTAGTTTTACACTGATACCAAAACCAGATGAAGACATATTGAGAAAAGAAATCTTCAGACCAATTTTCCTAAGGTACAGAGATGTAAAAATTCTTAACAATATTTTAGCAAATTTCATATAAAAACATATTAAAAATATAATGCACCATGATCACGTGGGTTTCATCTCAGGGATGAAAGGTAGGTTCAACATACAAAAATCAACAAATGTAATTCACCAAATCAACAGACTTAAAGGTAAGAATCATATGATTATTTTAGTAGATGCAGAAAAAGTATTTGACAAAATACAGCAACATTTCACACTCAAAACTCTTGAAAAAATAGAGATAGTAGGATCATACCCCCAAAATTGTAAAAGTTATCCATGCTAACCCCATGGCCAACATCATTCTACATGAAGAAAAAATGAAAACATTTCCTGTAAAAACAGGAAAAAGGCAGGGATGCCCCCTTTTACCATTTTTATTCAAAATCTTCCTTGAAAATCTAGCCAGAGCAATTAGAAAAACCAAAGATTTTAAAGGGATATGAATATGAAAGAAGAACTCAAACTCTCACTTTTTGCCTGTGATATGATTCCATATTTAGTGCATCCAAAAAATTCCACAAGAAAACTTCAAGAACTCATAATTGAATTCAGCAAAGTAGAAGAAAATAAAATCAACTCTCATAAATCTAATGTATTTTTACTTATAAGTGATGACTGCTGACAGAGAAATTAGAAAAACTGCCCCATTCAAAAAGTCCTGAAAAAATAAAGTAAAATACTTGGGAATCAATCCAAAAAAGAGATGAAAGACTTCTACAATGAGAAATACAGAACGCTAAAGAAAGAAATTAAAGAAAACCTTAGAAAATGGAAAGGTCTCACATCTTCTTTGGAAGACAGAATAAATATTGGCAAAAAGGCCATACTACCAAAAGTGCTATACAAATTTAATGCAATTCCAGTTAAAATCCCATTGAATACCTCATGAAAACAGAGACAGCACTTATGAAACATATTCGGAAGAATAAGATACCCACAAAGGTCAAATAAATTCTTAGCAGGAAGCACGAAGTAGGTGACATCATGATATCAGAACCTCAACTATACTACAGAGAAATAGAAACAAAAATGACATGGTATCGGCACCCAAAATAGACAAGTAGACCAATGGTATAGAACAGAGAACACATAGATAAACCCACATGAATACAGTTTTCTCATACTAGACAAAAGAACCAAAAACATACAATGGAGGAAAGATAGCCTCTTCCACAAATGGTGCTGGGAAAATTTGGAATCCATAGGCAACAAAATGAAAATAAACCCCTATCTCTCACCCTCCACAAAAATCAACTCAAAGTGGATCAAGAGCCTAGGAATTAGACCAGAGATTCTGCACAAAATCGAAGTAAGGGTAGACCCAGATCTTCATCATGTCAGCTTAGGACCAGACTTTCTTAACAAGACTCCTAAAGCATGAAAAATAAAAGCAGGAATCAATAAGTGAAAAAGATTCAAACTGAAAAACATTCTCTCAGCAAAGAAAAAATTCAAAAATGTAAAGACAGAGCCAACAGTGTGTGAGAAAATCTTTTCTAAATGCACTTTAGATGTAGCACTAATCTCCAGAACTTATAAAACATTCAAAAAATTTCCACTAAAATTACAAATAAACCAATCAATAAGTTGGTTAAGGAAATAAGCAGACACTTCACAGAAAATCTACAAACAATCAGCAAATGTATGAAAAATGTTCAACATTTCTAGTAATAAGAGAAATGCAAATCAAAACAACCTTACCCAATTAGAATGTCTATTATCAAGAATACACAGAATATTAGGTGTTGGCAAGACTGTGAGAAAAAAGGTACACTCATACATTAGTGGTGGGTTGGCAAATTGGTGTAGCCACTCTGAAAAGCAGTATGGAGATTCCTTAGAAATCTTGCAATGGAACCACCATTTGACCAAGTTATTCCATTCCTATGTCTATACCCAAAGGACTTAAAATTAGCATACTACAGTGATGTAGCCATATCAATGTATATAGCAGCTCGATTCATTCACAATAGCTAGATTGTGGAACCAAATTGGATGTCCTTCAATAGATGAATGGATAAAGAAACTGTGGTATATATACACAATGGAATATTACTTATCCATAAAGAAGGATGAAATTATTGCATTTGCAGGTAAGTTGATGGAGTTGGAGAATAGCATGCTAACTGGAATAAGCACATCCCATAAATCCAAAGGTCAAATGATTTCTCTGATAAGTTGTTGATGATACATAATGACAGAGGAGGAAAGAATGGAGGAATTATGGATTGTACAGAGGATAGTGAGGTGTGTGGAGGAGGCAGGGGGAAGGAAAGATATTAGAATGAGACAAACATCATTACCCTATGTACATGTATGATTACACAGAGAGTGACTCTACCTAATGTACAACCAGAGAAACAAAACTTTTCTCCCACTGTGTACAATGAATCAAAATAAAAATTTAAAAACTAGATCAAAAGAATAAATCTAGATATCACAAATCAAAATGTATAATTTTTAGCACCTGGTGTACCTGAAAGTATGTACAGCAAAATATGGTCAATATTCATTCTCACCAGTAATAAGGGAGGCAGTTGAGAGAGAGAGAGAGAGAGAGAGAGATTGAGAGAGAGAATGAATCTTGCCTGGGACAAAATATATACCAAAAAGAGAGATCCCAAATAACCAAACTTCTCTATCCACATCCTACCTGCCTATAATTACCATCTATTAATTCCTATTAGGGGATTAATGTACTGAGATTATTAAAGTTGCCATAACCCAGTAATTTCACTCTGGCATTTTCTCTTACATGATCTTTTGGTGACCCGTAATATCTAAACCTTAACAGAGGGTAAACCAGTCAAAGAGGTTACTTCAACCATACATTCTACAAAAACATAGAAGGTATGCAGGTTTAAAGGCTATGGAATGTTAACACAGAATACAGCCTACACATGTGAAAGATGCTACACACACTTAGTTGTACTCAGACCAGAGACTTATTGGCAATATTGGCTATGCAAATCCTAGAGGTTTAAAAGGTCATAGAGCATAATCAAGATGCAGAGGCTATGCAGGCCTTAGAAGATACTATGGACATACAGATTACCCAGGTCATAGAGGCAACATTATAAAACCTATGGAAATTACATGGGCTACTCAGGCAAAAAAGGATATGAAGTTCATAGAGGCTAAGCTCATCAGAAAAGAAGCTCAAGTGATAAAGCCTTTACAGCTTATAGAGAATATATAGTTCAAAGAGAAAATTTAAATCATGGGGCATCTGCAATCACAGTGGTTACAGAAACCATAGAGGTTACACAGATCATTTATTATACTCAGTATATACATGTAATACAGGTTGTGCATGCAACATAATTGATGCTCGTCATAGGGGCTTGGTTGGTGATAGATTTAAGTGCAGACTTATATGTGTCTATTAAGTTTATTTAGACTAATAAATCCCAATAAGCTATGTGAATCATTTAGGTTTGTCACAGTTTGAAGGCTACACAAGTCTTAGAACAAACCTGTCATAGAAGCTATGGAATTCATTAGGGGAAAATGAGATCATTTATTCTCCTCATTCCAGAAAATGTACACAGATCATCAAGACTGTTCAAGAATGATATGGTAAACAGCTCTTAGATGCTATGTGTGTCAAAGAGGCTACATAGATCACCAATACAACTCTAGCTTTTGCTACTACAATGGTCACAGAGATTATTCAAGTCCTCAAGACTTTGGAGTTTTTCTACACATAGAGGACACCTACACATGCCACAGTCATTTTACAGGTCATACACAATAAGCAAGTCATATAAACTCATCAGGCTATTGAGATTGCTCAAATAATTAGAGTTATTCAGGTCATATAGCACATTCACGTCATACAGACTACTCGGATCACAGTATCTGCTAGGTAATAATGTTACTCAGGTCATTTAGGCTATTCAAGCCATAAATGCCACACAGATCTTAGTGTCTGCATAGGAACTAGAGGATATTTATGTCATGGGGGCTATGCTGAGGTCATAGAGGCTATAGAGGAATAAAGTTTTCAGGTGTTTATATATACTCAGACCATAGAATATACACAGGACTAGTTGCTGTGCATGTCAACCACACTACAGAATTATAATTTTATACAGGTAATAGAAGATATCTAGTTCAGAGTCAACTCAGTCATTAGGAGATACAAAGATTCCAATGGGTACTGAACAAATATAGGCAATTTAGGTCTTTTAGAGAACTCCAGTCATACAAGTATACAGGTAATAGATGCTGCCTGAGACAAAGATTCTAATCTGGTCATAGATACTATGGCCACTGAGGCCATAGAAGTTTTGCACATTACTGAAATTTTGCAGAGCACATCTATACATATAACATTCAGGTTAAGCATAACCTATATGTTCTTCATTACATAAAATTTGCACAGGTCATAGAGAATATTAAGTCTATCTAAGAAACTTGGGTCTTAAAATCTACTTAGGTTTTAGAGGCTGCACAGATTATAATGGGTAGGATTGTCATAGAGGTTCGGCTGCTCATGAAGGCAATGAAGGTCTTAGAAGTATTCTGATCTCAGAGGATACTGAGTTCCAAGGTGCTACTCAAGTCGTGGAGAATTCACAGGTAATGCGTCCTACTCACAAGTCCTAGAAGCTATTAAGAATGAGCAAGATACAAAAGACATACAGATTATGCAAGTCAAAGATTCTAATCTGGTCATAGATGTTATTCAAGACTTACATGCTCAAACAATATATAGGATACTCATGTCAGAGAGGCTATATGGGGCACAGATTATACTCAGGCCTTAGGACTTATAAGTCATAGAATATTACCCATGCTATGACACTTATAGAGGGATAAGAACTGAACAGATCATAGAAGTTTAAGATGCTATCCCAGTTCTAGAGACCATTCAGACCTAGGAGATAAGCAGGTTACTGAAGTGATTCAGGCCCTAAGGACTATATAGCTAGTAGAATCTGCACAGGTTATATATATTATGCTATTCAGAAAGTCTACTCTGGAGACTATGTTAAGTCACAGAGATTATGTTTTTATAGATGATACTGAGTTTTAAGGTAATATTTAGGTCATGAAGTGTATGGAGTTATTACAGGCCTCTGCAGACACAGATACTACATATGTCATAGGGATTACTTAGGACATAGAGACTTCATATGTATAAAAGCTGTACAAGTCATCAAGGCTAAATATTACAGAGTGTACTCAGAATTTAAATGCTACCTAGGTCATAGAGGCTACTCCTATTCCAGAAGATAAGCAAATCATTTAAGCTACTAAGGTAATTAAGCTATACTGACCAGAATTGCTACACACATCAAAGAGACTTTGATGGTCTTAGAGGCCACAGAGATCATAGGGGTTCAAAAGTCATCTAACTTATTCCAACCATAGAGGAAACACTAGTCATTTAGGCTATTTTAGCCATAACGGTGAAAAAGGTCACAGTGTGCATGCCATAGAGGAAGCTTAGTCCACATCAAAAAGATGGCATGAGGGTATCTCAGGAATTGGCAAGATCACACTTAATTCAGACTCAAGAGTACTAATGTAAAAATTCCTTTGAGAGGACACCATAGAGACCCTGCTTATGAGGAGACTATGGATATTTTTCACCATTCTCAGCCATTCACAACATTCATAACTTTGTACAGTTGGAGTCCCAGGACAATTTGCTAATGCCTGAGATGCTGCAGAAGTTGACATCAATATTGTTGTTCCTGTTGGGATCTATGCCATGCAGACTGCGCCAGGATGACACTTGGCAGCCAGCCAGAGATTGTTTTGATCACATCAGCGGTGAGGAGGTTGATTGACATAAGCACACTTAGGTGATTTGTCATTGGCCATATTCAATTAAGTCCTCGCATACAATGCATGCACATATGTTCTCAAATGCTCCTGATTGTGCCTGCTCATTTTGATCTTTACCATGATTGGGCAAGTGGCTCCTTGCATAATCTTCACATAATTGGCATCAGCCCTAACCTTCACCTCCTGGAGGGGATATAAACCGGCTCTCCTCAAGTGCCCGGGTTCGATGTTGGAGGTCCCAAGTTCCAAGTCCCAAGTCCCAGGTTCCAGGTTTGAGGTTCCGGTTCCCGGGTTTTCTGAATCTACAATAAACCATTCTGAATTCAAGAGTCTCACTACTCATTTGTCTCCCACGCCAAATTGACTCCGCTGGACGGCGTCAAGTGGTGAGCTGTACGGGGCATCGGTGAGCGCTCAGGTAAGTAATAAAGAAGAAAATTTTTCACTACCACAGTCAACTAGCAGTTTCCCTATTTGAGGAAATGGTTACCTTAAGGTTTTAACAGAAGATTCCCCTAGTGAGGGAATGTAATGTAAGGCTGTCCCACGAGACAGCAAAGGACGCCCTATAGTAAACAAATATGTGTAAGCTGTTATTTGTGTTACCTTTTCTTGTTTGGTTTCTGTCTGTTGTTGTTGTGGCGATATAGACATTAGTTTGTTTCTGTCTGACTTCCAAAAAACCAAAATTTCAAGAACAGTTAAGAGAAGGGAAAAAAATATTAGAAACTGTAAAAGAAGAACAATCAAGTTGAGCTTCTGAAAGAGAAAGTTGATGTTCAGACTCTGAAGAACAGGAGCTACCTGAGACAGAGTTAGAAAAGAAGTTCCCTCAGTAGCATTTAACCCCTACTGCACTGCACCCTCCAGTGTATAATCCAGGTCACCACTCTTTTCCAAGTTGTAGGGGTGCATGTACCTGCAGCCCAGGGGCGGCCCACAGACAGTGGGCTGATGTAGAATCTCAATCAGTGTTCCCAATATTCCTGGTATTTGAAGATCAAAACAATCAGTGATATCATCAAATATTAGATATAAAATTAGTAAAACAATTAAAAGAGGCAGTTATGTTCTATGGAGTATATGCTGCATTTACCATTTCTTTATTAGAGAATGTTGCAAGTCAAAATCTTATTCCAACTGATTGGGGTAATTTAACAAAAGCATGTTTATCTGGGGGACAATATATTATGTGGAAGGTGGCTAACCAGGAGTTATGTTCTGATACTGCCTGACGTAATGCAGTTGTGGGCAATCCTCAATGGAATCTAAACATGCTGACAGGCCAAGGACCATATGAAGGGCAAGGTAATCAGATTAATTTCCACACCGGTGTGTATCAACAAATTAACCCTCAACTTTAATCTATCATTATATGGATGATATTTTGCTAGCTCATAAGGAAAAACCTGTCTTAGAGCAATGTTATAATTCCTTACTAAAGTCACTGGAAAGATGGAGCTTACATATTGCCATGGATAAAGTACAAATGACAGACACCAAAAACTTCTTGGGATCTATCATAAATGTAACTATGGTTAAACCCATAAAAATTGCCATTCAGGTGGACAAACTTAGAACTTTAAATGATTTTCAAAAACTTTTGGGTGATATTAATTGGATTAGACCTTACCTTCATTTACCCACCTCAAGTTTGGGCCCCCTGTTTGATATTCTTAAAGGTGATTCTGACACCCTTTCTAAGCGGGTGCTTACTCCTAAGTCTTGAACGGCTCTCAAGCTTGTTGAAACAGCTATGGAAAAGGTTCATCTTGGTCGTATTGACCTAGCTAAGTCTTTATCATTCATTGTCTTGGTCACAAATAAGTTACCCACAGGAGTGTTTTGGCAAAAGGGTCCTATTCTATGGGTTCACATGAATTATGCCCCTAACAAGGTCTTATCCTTGTTTACTGAATCTGTGGCAGAATTAATCCTTAAGGCGTTAAAAGTATCTCTTTCCACTTTTGGTATTCAACATGTCACAGGAATACCCTATAATCCTACTAGAAAAAGCATTGTTGAGCGTGCCCATTTAATGCTTGAAAACACGCTTTTTAAGCAAAAAGGGGGAATAGGGGCATCATACAGATCCCCAAAAGACAAATTATCTGTTGCCTTGTTCATTTTGAATTTTTAAAATCTCAATTCTGAGGGCTGATTGACTGCTGACCGTCATTCAGAGCTTAATAAAAAACATCTACCTCAAGTGCTCTGGAAGGACATTCTATCAGGACAATGGAAAGGCCTGGATCTGGTATTAATCTGGACCCGAGGGTCTGTTTGTGTTTTCCCGCAGGATGCACAATCACCAATTTTGGTGCCTGAAAGTTTAGTCAAGGCTTCCTAAATAGAAAACCAAGAACAACAAGAAGGTGTGGAAGTTCCTCCAACTGCTGTTGTTAATGATCCCTCACCATGTTAATGGAGGAGCCGTGCATTACTTATGGGGGACAGTAAAGGTGTGGCCTTGCCTTTTGCCCCTTACTAACTCTTTAAATTTATATCCTCCTATTCTTACCACTAATTTCACATTAGGGTTACCTACTGTTACATGCCCAAAGCTATTAATAATAAGACTGATTTTTATATCCATTTGTATGGCCATTGCCAGTCCTTCAAAAAGCCTATTACTTGGCCTCCATTATGGGGGACTTGTCAGCACCTAGGACCTGATGAAAAGGTCTCCAGTAATCTGGCTTTTGTAAAAGGAGAGTCTATAAGTAAAGGGAAGTGCACTGATCAAAAGGTTAATGGAGTTGATACTGAAATATGTAGAGAGAGTGAAATGATTGCTTTTTCATATACTTCTGTGTGCCTAGTTCTTCCTTTTCTTTTTGTGACTTTTAATGAGAACTTCTCTAGACAGTTATTTTCACACATTGCACAACAATGGACAGATAGAATCGAAGAGCTGGTAATAGGGGTTCGATGGCAGATCCTCGCCATGAATGCCACTAAGGTGGAAGTCGAACCAGGAGGATTTATCATGGGAGCATTAGATAAACTAACACAATTTGGCACCAAATTTGGGGAACTCTTAAGTCCCACACTAATAAGCTTGGGTGTGCTTGTGTTAATTCTATTCTACATCTACAAACGCCTCAAAGCCAGTCAACAGTCTCATAATGTGATCATAAAACAGGCCATGGCCATCCTTGGAGCAGGACAATCTCCCAGGATATGGCTTAGTATGCTGAATCGGTAGTCAAAGATGGGTAACCATGAGAAAACACTGTACCAACCTAAGACAGAAGGGCCAACCCTGCCTTGGTATCCTTTGATGATGTGTAAGGACAGAATGTTGATTCCCGGGACCTAAGACAGACATGATTTCTGCCAGTTTCCTTTTCATTTCATATAAGGAAGGGGGAATTGTTGCAGGCTATGCCATTTGGACTGCACTGGGATGGTGCCTGGCAGCCAGTCAGAGGTTCTTTTGATCACATTGGTGGTGAGGAGGTTGATTGACATAAGCACACTCAGGTGATTTGTCATTGATCATATTCAATTTAGTCCTCACATACAATGCATGCATATATGTTCTTGAGTGCTTCTGATCGTGCCTGCTCATTTTGACCTTTGCCATGATTGGGCAACTGGCTCCTTGCCTAATCTTCACATAATTGGTGTCAGCCCTACCCTTCACCTCCCGGAGGGGATATAAGCCGGCTCTCCTCGAGTGCCAGGGTTCAAGGTTGGAGGTCCCAAATTCCAAGTCCCAGGTTCCAGGTTCGAGGTCCCGGTTCCCAGATTTCCTGAATCTACAATAAATCGTTCCAAATTCAAGAGCCTCCCTGCTTGTTTGTCTCCCACGCCAAATTGACTCCACTGGACGGCATCAGTTCCAATTCTGCATGAAAGTAGTTTGATGGAGTTAGAAGATCATGGAGGCTTCCATTGAGATCTCAGTGAGAAACCTGGGAGACCAGGCAAATGATGCAGGGTGAAACACTCTGCTGAATGCTTCTGGGAGGGTGATGCATGTACATATGAAAAGGAAACAGAAATTTAGGTGAGAACTCTCAAGATTAAAAAAATGCTCATATTATAAAACATCTATTTAGGAATGCTGCAAAATTTGAATAAGAACCATGGCAAGAGAGAGGCCTTATTTGTTGCAAAGAGGAAGGCTATCCTGTAGAAGCTGCACAGTTATCTGGAGAGAACACCACAATGTCATGTGTTCCAGATTCTGGATGTGGAATTATGGTCTTGTTTCACAAGATGGATTTTAGTCTTTTGTGGGGTGGGAAACAGGGTTTGAACTCAGGGGCACTCAATCACTAGGCAACATTTCCAGCACTATTTTGCATTTTCTTTAGAGACAGGGTCTCTCTAAGATGCTTAGTTCCTCTCCATTCCTGAGGCTGCTTTTGAACTCACAATCCACCTGCCTTAGTCCCCCAAGCCTCTGGGATTACAGGCATGCACCATTGTGCCCAGTTTTTAGTCTTGTTTTGGTCCTGTCCTTTCCTTAGTTTTGTTTTGGTCTCATGTTTCTTTATATATTGATGTATCTCCCTTGTTGAATGTAAATGTTTTCTCTGCATCATTATATACTGATATATGTAAATGGCTTTTGGTTTTTACTGCAAGACATGCTGAGGGTACATCTTGAGGCTCAGTAAACTTTGGACTTGGAATGCTGGAACTTGTAAGTATATGCAGACTCCAGGAAATGGACTGGAAATACTTTGCATTGTGAGAAGGGTATAAGCTTGTTGGGGGTCAAGAATAAAACTTTAAAGTTTAGCTATGAGGTGTCCCTAAATCTCACATGTGTGAGGATATCTCACAATGATCTGAGTGTTGGGGGCTGTGCCATGCAGATGGTGCCAGGATGGCACCTGATCACATTGGCAGTGAGGAGGTTAATTAACATAAGCACACCAAGGTGATTTATCATTGGCCATATTCAATTAAGTCCACACACACAACATGTGCACAGGTGTTCCTGAGTGCTAACCTTTGCCGTGATAGGGCAGCTGGCTCCTCGCCTGATCTCAACTGGCACAGCCCCGCCCTCTGCCTCCTGGAGGGAATATAAGTGGGCAGTAGGTGGAAGGCAAGGGGGCAGCAGTTAGCGTAGAGGAGCAGCAAGCAGAAAAAATGCAGCTAGCAGAAAGAAAAGCAGCAGCAGAAGCAGCACCTCTGAATGATGGCAGAGTGCAGGTTGCAGATTGTGGGGTGGACAGCTGGAGCCACACCTCTAGATAGCAGAGTGGAGCTCAAAGGATGTGGGATGCACCTTTGGGAAGAAGCAGCAGAACTTTAAGAATAAATAGATCTCTGAAAGCATAGCAAGCCTTTCTTTCTCTAAAAGACTCTCTCTTGAGCATAGCCTTTCTCCCTTAAGCAAAACCTCTCAAAGACTCTTTCTTAGGCAAAGCCTCTCTCTCTCCCTAAGAAAAGCTTTTTCTTCCTCTCAAAGACTCTCTTCCTCTATGGCCTGGCGAGCGGGTAACTAAGCAAGAAAGCAGCCCACCAGATAAAGTGGAGGTGGTTCGTTTCCAGTCCACTTTGATGAAGACCCGCGTGTTTGTTGCTGCAGGCAGTGGTGAATATCTGTGGATTTGGTACCATGAGAGACAGCCACACTGAGATAAAATGATAAGAACATGACTGTTGTAATCTGAGGAGTGGAGTAGTGCCTTAATGAAATAACTGTTAACTGTATAAAACTAAGGTTGGCAGAAGAGAGTGGGTCACTGGAGATTTGAAGAAAATAAGCATCATAGAGGCTACATAGTTAATAGAGAAAAATTTATCCTAAAGATTATTCAGTACATAGTGTGTATAGAATTAATAGGAAGTACTCAGGGAATTAAGACTACTCAGTCAATAATGCTATGCAGTTCATAGACAAGCACATGTCACTGAGGCTAACTTGCCCATACCAGATATGCAGGACATGGAGTTTACATAGTTGATAAAATTTACATAGGTCATGGAGGCTTCACTGAACCTGATGTCAATATAGGACAGTAAAGCTATTCAGCCCATAAAAATCTATGAGAGTCATAGTGATAAAGCAAGTCATAGAGGATAGATCATAGAAGCTGTGCAAGTCAATGAAAACACAAAGGTAATTGATTCTATCAATGTCAGAGAGACCACACAGAAAATAGAGGTCATGCAGTTCACCGAGTATATATATAGGCAATAGAGGAGACTCAAATATAGATATTGCATAGATGACAGGGGCTACTAAGGTCATGAAGGCTGCAGAATTTGTATAGTCTTCTTGAACCTTAGAGACTAAGCAGTTGATATGTCTTACAAAAATCCTTTAGACTAATCAGGTCATAGAGATGATTCAGTCAGAAAAATCATGCAGGGAAAATAAGCTCTGCAAATCACAGAGAATACTCAGGTTATGGAAGTTTTAAAGAAATGGAAGATATGAACATTAAAGAGACTATTCAGTTCATAAATTCTGCATATATCAGAGTTTTCTCAGGTCATAGAGGATATGGAGGTCATAAAGGTTATGCAGGTCATAAAGAATGCTCAGTTCATCAATGCTTTTCAGAACACAGATGATACATGGAAAATAGAGGCTACTTTTATGCTTGTGTTACACAGGTTATATAGGCTACCAAGACCACTGACTCTAGCAGGTTATAGGAGTAACAGGTTGTAGAGGGTGCACATTTTGTACAGGCTACACAGATCATAGAAGGTATGTAGATAGTAGGGGGTTCAGAATATGAATACTACAAAAGTCATAGAGGCTACTCAGGTCATAGAGGGAATAAAAGTCATGAAAAATACTGGGATCATAATTTGTACTCATGTCATGGAAGCTACACAGGTCACAGGGAATTAGCATCATTTACTCTAGAAGAACATAAGACTATGCATGTCTTTGACACTAATAGAGACAATGAACGTCATACAGACTATCAAGAAAATAGATGCTAAACAGGCCATTGAGAATACTCAATTTAGATTCTCTTTAATTAATTAATTTATTTATTTCAGTTATACATGAGAGTAGGTTATGCTAGCATTGAAATATACTGAGTCCATAGTCTACTCAAGTCATAGAGAGTACATAGAAAGTAGAGGATATGCATATCATGTAGGCCTTGAAATTCATAGATGATGCTCAGGCCACAGAAGCTAAGAATATCATGGAGTCTGTACATTTTGTACACTAGCTAACTCATAGAAATTCTCAAGTAAAGGAGAAAATTTAGGCCATAGAAATGACAAAGGCCACAGAGAGTACTGTATTCATGAAGGGTACCAGGTTCTAAAAGCTACCTAGATTATAGTAGCTATGCTGTTTGTATATGATGCTTAGGTTATAGAAGTCAATTAGGTCATAAAATTTACATGGGCCACTCAGGCTGCTTGGGTCATAGAGGTTGTGAAGAATGTGGAGGCTAAGAATGTTATAATGGTACTGAAAGTACAGAAGTTAATTGGGTAATTTAGGCTATGTGGCCATAGAGAATACACAGGACATAGAGATATGGGTCACAGATTATATGTAGGACACATGTGAATGCATAACATTCAGGCCACTGAAGCTCTGTAGGCCATAGGGCCAAAACTGCCCTTAGTGTCTAAGCAGGACATAGGGGATTCACAGATCATGGAGTGTAATATAAATTAGGAGGATGTTTAGGCAATAAGTTAAGAAGGTTGTAGAAGATATTCAGGTCATAGAAAAATGCACCTTTTGGGGGCTTCTGAGACCATAGAAACTATGAAGGCAATAGGAGCTACACTGGTAATTCAGGCTATCCAGGTCATAGAAGTTCCACAGGTCATAGTGACCATGCAAGTCCTAAAGGTTACTTAGAATGTAATGCTTACTCATGTCATAGACTGCAGGCCATAAAATTATTCTGTTCACAGGTGCTATAGAGAATATCAAAGTATCTAAAGTCTAGATACAATATAGATCAAAGAGTTTACTCAGGACATAGAGACCACATAGGCCATAAAAGGCTATATAGGCAATATGGTGTTCAAAATGGCTACATTTCTTAATACTGCTCATATTTTAGAAGGTATGAAGGCAATTGAGGTTACTCATGCCATAGGTTCTAGGCAGATAATAGTAGCTACTCAGATGAGAGGCTACACATATTGTAAATGCTACTGAAGTCAAAGAGACTATGGATATTTTAGAGAACACTTGGGTCATTGAATTTACAGAGGTGTGCAGAAGAAAGACTACTCAGGTGATGGAAGCTAGCCAGGCTATAGAGAATACACATGTCATGAATTTTAAAGGATCATACTAGTTAAAAGATGACAGGACAGAACACAGGACATGTAATTCATAGGAGATACTCATGCCATGTAGTTTTTACTGGTCATAGAGTATAAGCAAGTCTTAGATCTATTAAGATCTTTTAGGCTTCTCAGGTTATAAAGGTTACACAGGTCAAGCAGTCTCAGCAGTTTTTAGAGTCTAATGAGATCATGTAAACTGTTCATCCCATAGAGGCTACTCTGATAATAGTGGAGTCTGAAGTCATACAGGATACTAAAGTCCTTTAAGCTATTCAGGCTATGTAGTTACACAGGTCATATAGGATTTTCAGGCAAAGAAGTTAAGCACATCTCTGAGGCTACACAGGTAACAGAGGCTATGAAGGTCCAGAGGTTTTACTGTTATAGATGCTACACAGTACTATGAATCTTCATAGGTCCTAGAGTTTCTTCAGGTTATAGAAGGTATGCAGGACATTGAACTGACTGTGGCCATGTAGGCTAATTTGGCCCTAAAAGCTGCTTATATCATAGAGGGTGCACAGGTCATATCAGCTATGCTTGTCACAGAGGTTATGGTAGTTCTAGTGATACTGAGTTCCACAAGGTTACTCAAGTCAAGGAAGGTGTGGCAGCTACCCTAGTAAGGTCATACAGGGTAGGAAAAAAAAAACTCTACTTTTAAAATAGATGCTACACAAACTATAGAATTTACTTATACTACAGAAGCTTCAAAGGACATAGAGGCTACACAGGTCCTAAAAATACCCTGGCTAAAATCTGTCTTCAGTCTTAAGGGACTACAAGGTAATAGAATATTCATTTCTTAGAGTTTACACATACCTGAAACCATTGTAGTACAAAGAGGCTATCAGGTCATAGAGGATATGCTGACCATAGAGGCTGTGCATATTTTGCTAGATACTCAAGAAAGAGAAACTTTGTAGTTTGCAGAGACTGCACAGGTCATAGAATTTACCTAAGTGATAGAAGGTAAACAGGCCATAGAAACAAACCATTGAAGATACAGTGACTATGCAGTTTGTTGAGTCAACACAGATCACAGAGGCTAGCAGATCATAATAGTTCCTAGGGTTTCGATATTACAGAAGTTATTTACACTACTCAAGCCATGAAGATGATTTACATCATATTGTTTATGTGCAGCATAGGTCATGGAATTACGTAGACCATGGATACAATGCAGGTGATTGAGACTACTCAAACCTCGAAGTCTATACAGGTCATACAGTCAATGAAGTTCATAGAGGTTACATGGGTCATAAATGCAGTGCAAGACATATCATCTAATCATGCCATAATTTCAGGGGTTTTCATGCAAAATAATACTTTGTTCGTAGTAGAAGTACAGGTGAGAGAAACTATATTGTTCATAGAGACTACTGAGATTATAGGGCAATTAAAACAATGGACTACTCAGGAAAAAGAGGCTATGAACTCATAGTATCTACTAAGTCCATAGATGATAGTGAGGGTTTTTAAGACACTCAGTCTGTAAAGGCTGTACAGGGAATCAAGGCTCAGGTCATTTGTCTACTCAGATCACACAGGCTGGAGTCTTAGATATTGAAGAAAGCATGGAAATTACCTAGGCCAAAGTATTTACTAAGTTTATAGAGGCTACTTATGTCATAAAGGCTGTATAAATTATAGAGGTAACATGGAAGTGAAGGTTAAGTATATAATAGAATTTATGCAGATCATATAGATTTTTCAGGTCATTAGAGACTTCTAATGTCATTTTGGCTACCCAGGTCTTGAAATCTGCAGAAGTCACAATGCATAGTATGGACATTTAGAAATCTGAGGCTGTAAAGGAGTATGGACCTGAAAATGACAGTCTACTCAGACCCTGTAAATAAACACAACATGGGATATTCTCATGTCATGAAAGATACATAGGTCATAGATGTTGTGCAGGTTATACGGTGTGCAAAGGACTGAAAGGCTGTGCAGGTTATAGAGTCTACTCAGGTTATACAGGCTATGGTGGCCATAGAAGCTTCACAGATTATAGTCACTTCTAAGGAAATTGAGGTTACTTAAGCCAATGAGAGTACTCAGGTGTCAGGGGCGGGCTCTGAGGGCCCCAGAGCCATACCCTGGCCTGATCTCTAAGATGGCGCCTGGCAGCTTGCCAGAATAAGTCATACTCATAAACAAGTTTCAGGAAGTAACTCTGATTGGCTGCTGTATATGAGGCGATCCTGGTATCTGCCTGGAGACTGTTCCTTGATAGGCTGACTTTCCTGGTAGTCTACTCTCTGATAGGCTGATGTTCTCAATATAAGTCAGAGACTTGTGGAGTAAAGCGGCTCTTTTGGTTCCTGTGCTCAAGAAGAGTGTACGAGTTGTGATTGTCCCCGCGGGTGGTGGGCGATCATAAGTGGTGCCGAAACCCGGGAATGAAAACTTTACAAGGATAAGTAAGAAAACAAGGTAAGATATTCTAAAAATTTAACAAGTTAAACTGATTATAAAAAAGTCAAAAATAAACAAATGAAAGGCAGCCTTGACGTTCGCGGTACGCGACTATCCGGACTAAGCGGAAAGTGGTCCAAAAAGGAAAGTAAAACAGTGGACTAAGCGGAAAGTGGTCCAAAAACAGTGAACTAAGTGAAAGGCAGTTCAAGGACTAGATAAGCATGCGGAACGCGGCTTACATTGTACAAGATGGGGTCTGAAATATCAAAAGTTCATATGCAACAATCCTTACGGGAACTGCTTAAGGCCATTGGTACACCTTTAAAAACCCAAACTGCTAGAACATTCTTAGATACAATAGAGAAGGTAGCTCCTTGGTTTTTAGATGAAGGATTATTAAATATTCCACAGCGGGAACATCTTGGAGAGGATCTTCATAAACAGTATCTAATAGCAACAGAAAAGAACTCTTAAAGAGAAAAAAGTGAGGAAGAATTGAGTGGTAGTAACCTAGAAAACAATTACTCAGAAAATTTATGAACAAGGGAAAAAGGAGACAGCTAAATCTAATACAAGAACCCCCAAAAGGAATAACCAGTGGTAGTGAAAACTTAAGAACAAGGGGAAAAGGTAGGAGAAAGCTAAACCTAATACAAAGAGCTTCAAAATTTGTAGAACCTGCCCATATTTGAGGACCAAAATAGAGATACCATCAACCATTAGAAAAACTTTAAAGAGGCAGTTAAGACTGATTGGAAACAGGTATGCAGAGCAGTGTTATCTGGAGGACAATGTCTAATTGGAGAGCTCAGTGGCAAAGAAATAGCTGTTGAAACTACTTGCAGAAATGTAGTAGCAAGGTTTCCTGGTAGAAATGTTGATATGCTAATAGAAGGCTAATATGATACTCAAAATCATTATGATCCTGGAGTGTATGCACAGATATACAGCAGCAAAGAGACAATGCCCTAACAAAAGATAAGAGATAACTATAGTAAAATCTGTTACACCTCATGCCTCAGGTCTTTGCCCAAGGCACAGAAAAGAAAAACATTGGGCTAACGAGTGCAAATTGGTTACTGTTGAGGGAAAGATGTTACCAAATCATTTAAGAAACAGGTGTGCTTGTATTAATTCTATTCTGCATCTATAAATACCTCAAAGCCAGTCAACAGGCTTATAATGTGATCATAAGATAAGATTTCTGAAAGTGTAGTCTCTCACTCTCTTAAGCAAAGTCTTTCTCTCTTATGCAAAGTCTCTCTCTCTTTCTTCTCTTAAAGCAAGCAAACCTCCATTCCTCTATCCTCTATACTGGCACAAAGTGTTGCTGCAGGCGGTGACAAATTGCCATGGGCGGCGACAGTTACTCACATTCCTGAACCAATTTCTCACTAAATTTAAAATAACTCTAACCACAGATATACCTTATAACCCACAAGGACAAGATATTGTTGAACGTGCACATCTCACCCTCAAAAATACTCTTTATAAACAAACAGGGGGAATAGGGAAGACCTTCAGGTCCCCTAAAGATAAACTTTCTCTTTGCCTCTTTATTTAAAAAAATTTAAACTCTGGATAATGAGGGTCGCTGTGATGCTGAGAGACATGGCAATCATAAACAACATGATAGAGCGATGGTAAAATGGAAGGATGTTCTTACAGGACAATGGAACAGCCCGGACCCGGTGCTTTACTGGAACCGCTGGCTCGGTTTGTGTGTTTCCACAGGATAAAACATCGCCTATCTGGGTTCCTGAGTGACTAACTCGACCAATGCCAATGCTACCAACAAGTAACTCAGACCAACAAAATGAAGATGCTGAACATACTCCTGATGACCATGATGCTCGTAGCCTTTCCCCCCTTGAACTAACTTACAACCTCTTTTCAGTGTATTAGGAGGAACAGTTCAATTATGTACCTTTCCACCTACCCCAGTTTGTGTGTATCCCCCTTTTATGTTTCTGAACTAATGAAACAACCGCTTCTCTCAATTGTACTTCAGATTTATGCTATCTCTCAATGTTGGAATGCTTCTAGGTTCCCACTGGCAGTCTTAATGTGTGTTCCTACCTTCCTACCAGTCCCAGTCTCTGTTACAGATACAGAACTGCCAGTGCAATCATCAAGAAACAGAAGAGATTTTGGCATCACAGCAGCTGTGATCACTGCCATTGCAGCCTCTGCAGCAGCAGCATTGAAACAACCATACAGACAGCAACAACAATCACTTGGCTGAAAATACAGCTGCAGCCTTACAGACTAAAGAGACCCTAAACCAACATCTAACAGCAGGCATACTCCTTGTAAATCAAAGAGTGGACTTACTACAAGAACAAGTGGATATCTTGCAAGAACTTTTGGGACTGGGATGTGTTTATCCTTTAAGAGCAGTGTGTGTCACCCCTATTGCTTATAATAACCTTAGCTCTGCGGCTATGTTATCTAAAAATTTCTCTGTCTACCTTACTGGCAATTGGTCATCTACGTTTGATAATTTAACCAGTCAGCTACGAGCTAAAATATTCAATCAATGCCACCAGGGTTCAAGTTGCATTGGTATCCAAAATGTTCTCCTTGTTATCTAAAGCCCTGGGATTGACAAAACAGTGGGCTGGAACAGTAGCTGTTCTGATTATTATCTGCTTAGGGATAGCCTATATTATATGCAGCCAAATCAGAGCTAGCCAAGATTCCCAATGTCATCGACGGGCTATAGTACAGACTTTGACAGCCATTGAGACAGGCACATCCCCCCAAGTATGGCTAAGCATGCTGGACCAGTAGTCAAAGATGGGTAAGATCCGTGGAAATGCATACCAACCTAAGACAGGGTTCTGAAGCCTGGAGGTCAGAATTCCAATGACGGGTAAGGATGTAATTTGCCATGGACAACCTAAGACAGGCATGGTCCCAAGTCATCTTTTCTTTATTTAAAGAATAAGGGGGAGATGTCAGGGGCGGGCTCTGAGGGCCCCAGAGCCGCACCCTGGCCTGATCTCTAAGATGGCACCTGGCAGCTTGCCAGAATAAGCCGTACTCATAAACAAGTTTCAGGAAGTAACTCTGATTGGCTGCTGTATATGAGGCGATCCTGGTATCTGCCTGGAGACTGTTCCTTGATAGGCTGACTTTCCTGGTAGTCTACTCTCTGATAGGCTGATGTTCTCAATATAAGTCGGAGACTTGTGGAATAAAGCGGCTCTTTTGGTTCCTGTGCTCAAGAAGAGTGTACGCGTTGTGATTGTCCCCGCAGGCAGTGGGCGATCATACTCAGGTTAGAGTGGTAAACCATGTCTCAGACTACCCAGTAATTAGGAGTCAACAAGATCATAGAAACTACTGAAGTAATTTTTGCTTCTTTGGTTACAAAGTCTATTCAAGTCAAAGGTACTTGGTTATAGATGTTATAATTTTATAAGGTATTAAATAATAGAAGCATTTCATTTCATTTAGAATACTGATGCCATAAAGATTTTGCATACCATAGAGACTGTACAGTTCATAGAGTCTTCTCAGTTCAAAGAGGTTACTAAAATCACTTAGTATATTTAGGACAGCTAACTTAAACATGTCACAAAGGATACACTTGTGCTAGAGAATATTAAGGCCATAAATTCCTCATGCATCCTGGTGCTATTTAGGTCATGAAGTGTAGACAGATCATAGGAGTTGATAAATTAATTTCAATTTCTCAGATTGTAGACACTATGCAGGATATAGAGCCCACTATGAACACAGAGTCAATATATCACATAACCTTCACAGATCATAGAAGCTTCACTGGTCATAGGGCTGCTAAGTTCATTTAGGCTTATCATGCCATTAAGTCTAAGCACCTCACAGAGGTTGACCACATCATAGATAACAGCTCAGTCACTGAGGATCCATGGGTCAATAAAGATGCACAGTTTCAGGATGATAAACACACTAAAGAAACCACAGGAACTACAATTGTGATAGAGATGAAGGAGTCCACTGACATTATGTAAGTCTTAGATGACACTCAGATTATAGGCTATGCAATGGAAAGTAAACTGAACAGGTGATGAGAACTTTATTCTACTCAGATAATAGAGGACCTTGTTATTCAGGCTATCAATGTTACACAAGTAAGTAACCTATGCTTACATAGAGATTACACAGTAGATAGAAGGTACTACATTCTTTAAGTTACTGAGGTCATAAATGTTACACATGTCACAGAGCCTTAACAAAACGTAAAATCTACTCAGGCAATAGATGCTTCAGATGGTATAAGGTCTATTAAGGGCCTATATATCATAAAGTTTATTTAGGTTTTTCAGAGCAAAAATAAACACATTTCATAGAGGCTGGAAAAGTCATAGAGGGTACACATGTCATGGAAATACATAGGTAATAGACCAAGAACCAGAGAGGCTGTGTAGATTATGAATGTTAAGATAGTATAAAGGGAAAAAAAACATACCTTTGACAAAACAGTCTTTTTAATAAATTGTTCTTGAAAAAAATGGTTATTCATATTTATTTTAATGAGACAATAATCTTGTCTGTCACTCTGTGCAGAAAGTCAATTCAAAATTGAATAGAAACTTTGAAATGAGGCAAGAAACTGTGCAACTCTTAGAAGAAAACTTGGGATCAACTCTCCAAACTAAAGGCACATGTAACAATGTTCTCAGTAGAGCTCCTAAGACTGAAGAATTAATGTCACATACGAATAAGTATCATGGAATCAATGTTAAAATGTCTGAACAGCAAAAGAAGATATTTAGAATGTGGAGAACCAACAGAATGAGAGAAAATCATTGCTATCTACTTTTCTTAATATTAATATTCAGAATATAACAATAACTAAAATTACTTAACATGAAAACCCCACAAATAATCCAATTAATAAATGTTCAAATGACCTATGCAGTCACATCTCAAAAGGAATAAATATGTCCAAGAAATACATTAAAAATGTTCAAAATCATTACTAATTAGGGTATAAAAAGTTACACTGAAATTTCTTCTAATTCTAGTCATAAGGGACATCATTCAAAATGCAAATAAAAATAAATGCTGAAGAATATGTGGAAAAAAAGAAACACTTTTCACAGTTTTAATGGGATGGTAAATTAGTACACCACTATGGAAATCAGTGTGAGAATTTCTAATACTAGGAATAGAACTGCCATATAGCCAAGGTATACCCCTCTTCAGTGTACATTTAAAGAATTATTCACCGTAATATAGCAATAGCTGTGTAACCCAAATTTGTAACAGCACAGTTCACATTAACCAAACTACAAAACCAGTCAAGGTATCTATCAGTGGATGAATGGAAAATAAATATGGTGCATTTATGCAACAAAATTTTATGTCAATAAAGAGTAATAAAACTATATTATTTGTATGTAAATGGATGGAAATTGAGAACATTATATTATGTACAATAAGGTACACTCAGAAGGTGAAGGACCTTTTTTTTTTCTCATTTGTGGAAGCTACAGAGTAAAAGTGAAAAGACGGTATGTATCTGTGTGAATCTCATAAAAATTGAAATTAGTTGGGTAATTTAAGGAATGCAGATGGGAGAATCATATTGGTCAAATCATAGTGATATATTGTGTGCATTTTTGAATATGTAAAAAATACAATTATGTACAAATATAGGCACAAATAAACAATTGAAAAAATTAGCTTTATAAAAGTAAAAGCTACAACATACACAGAGTTTACAATACTGACCCTGGCTACTTCATTAATACAAGGTTCTTGTTCATATAATATGTACAGGCAATAGATGATATTCCATCCATGCTATGCAGGTCATATTGGCAACACAGAAAAAAATGATACATAGACTCTAGTTGCTACAAGTGTCAAAAATATGTGCAGGTCATGGATGGTGTTAGAGTCTAATGAGGTCAAAGAGGCTACATAAATATGTAGAAGGTCATAGATATATAGTGAACATAGAGTCTACCCAGGTCATAGGGGATTTCAAGTGAATTTAGGCTACAAAGTCTGTAGTAGTTACTAAGCTTATTTATGATAATCAAGCCAAAAGGGCTAAACAGGATATTTTATGCTGGATAAAGAGTCTCTTGCACATACACAGGATAGGCAGGTCATGCAGGTTGTATAGATTAAATTTGTCACTCAGGATGTAGAGTCTACACAGGTCACAGGGGCTATTTGTTTCTTAGACAATAATTGGAACATGAAGGCTACAAGGGGCTTACAGAAATATATCAGTGATAGACTACTTACACCATAGAAGCCATGCTGGCCATGGAGGATTCCTGGGTCATAGAGACTATGAAGGACAATGAAGTTCCATAGATAACAGAAGAAACACAGTTTACAGAGGCTCCTGATGTCAAAAAAGATATACAGTTTACAGAGATTGCTGAGGCCATATGTTGGCTGAGGCCAACATTTATGCAACTTAGCTCACAAGTAATATTCAGTTTATAAGTCAATGAAGAAAAAAAGGCTACTCAAGTCATAAATGCTATGCAGGTCAGGGGCTGTTAAAGTGATTTTGACTACTCATGTAATAGAGGATATTCATCCTCCAGTGCATATTTAAAACATTTGTCTATAAGTTCGTAGAGGTTACTCATTTTTTAGAAGGTATTCATGACATGGAAGCTATAAAGCCATAGAAGCTAGGCTGATCATACAGTCTATTTATGTCATAGAAGGTAACAAGACACAGAGGATACTCTGACTGTATAGAATATACAGGTAATAAAGGATATATATGTCACAGTGTATGACCAGCACAGAGGCTACAAAGGCCATAGTGACTGTGCAGTTCAGAATGACTACTTAAGGCATAAATACTTCAAAGGTCATAGAGTCTACTGAGGTCAAAAAAGGTTACTGAAGTCATTTAGGATACTCATGTCATAAAAACCACACAGATCACAGAGTTAACAGGCCAAAAAGCTCTTCCATCCACAGAAGTTATGCAAGTCATAGAAGCTATTCATGCTAGAGGCCTCAAATTCATACAGTTTACTCAGGTAATAGAGACTGCTCATGCCATATTGGTTATACATGTCATAGAGGCTACTAATGTAATTTAGGATACTAAAAGTCTCAGAACACAAAGACAGCACAGAAAACATCCAACATATACTTACAATAGAATTTTTTTCAGGTCATGGACACTACATAGGCTACAAATGCCACTTGGGCCATAAAGCCTAGGAGGATCATAATATCTATTCAGAGTCTGTGCATATCATAGTGTATATTTTAGGGTTCAGATGTTGCAGAGATAATAGAGGCTATAAAGTCATACCAGGTAAGCAGTCAATAGAATCCATTCAGGACCTAGAAAACAGGAGGCCATAGATGTGCTCCAACTCCAAGAGACTATGCAGGTCATAGAGTCTATTCAAACTAGAAATTCCGCTCAAGAAATGTTTATTGGGGTCATCCAGGCTCTGTAGATCACAGAGGCCATAAAATTTGTAGAGACTATATAATTCAGAGAGGTAACTGAGATAAAAGCCATGTAGTTATTAGTGGTAATTCAGGTCATAGAGCTTATGCAGGTCTACAGAGTACAGAGATAATGTTTGCTCATAGATTTGAGACTCATAGGTGCAAAGGTAATCATGACAAACTGAGATAATAGATGCTAATAAGTTCACTTAGACTTTTCAGGAAAATTACCTGAGGCTATGCAGGTCATACAGATTGTAAATACCACAGAGGCTACATAGGTCATAGAGACTATGTGAGTCATAGAGACTACACTGAGTATAGCAGCAACAAAGTTTATTTAGCTACTGTTTTTTATTGTTTTTTCTATTTAGTTATACATGACAGAAAAATACATTTTGATTTATTTTTCACAAATGGAGTACTTTTCATTTTTCTGGTTGTGCATGATGTAGTTGCTCTTGCTATAAAGGCCACATAGGTCAATTAGGCTACTCAGGCTTTAAAGGCTATGAAAGTCAAGGGCTATGCCAAACATAGTTGAATATAGATGACTATGCATGTCACAGATGTACTCAGAGGTTAGAGACTATGCAAGCAGAGGCTTTGCAAGACAAACATTTATTCAGGACATACAGCCTACTGAGGCAGTAAAGTCTAAAGGTGTGTCATAGAGACATCAGAGGTCATACAGTCTACACAGTTCATAGAGGCTTTTGATAC
Source organism: Sciurus carolinensis (assembly GCF_902686445.1). Taxonomy (NCBI): domain Eukaryota; kingdom Metazoa; phylum Chordata; class Mammalia; order Rodentia; family Sciuridae; genus Sciurus; species Sciurus carolinensis. The sequence goes on along the minus strand of NW_025920161.1, from coordinate 328,313 downwards.
TACAGAATGTGTGCAACACAGAGACTATTCAAACCTTATAAATTATGTAAATCTTAGAGGTTACTCAGAGTATAGAAGTTATGAAGGTAATAGAACTGAAAAATAGAGTAAAGGCTATTAATACAGTGAGATCGTAGTAGATACTGTATAGATAAAGTCTATTGTTATAATTTAGGATTTTCAGGCCATAAAAGCTATATAATTGTTATAGTCTGTGCAGGCCATTGAGTTGTATATGTTATGGCAGTTACACTGTTCATAGGAACTGCTCAACTTATTGAGGGGACTTGGATCAAAGAAATGCTGGCATTATGGGTTACTCAATCATACATACTACCCAGACTATATGAAATACTGAAGTCATGGAGGCTTTGTTCATTATAAAGGTGACACAGGTCATAAAGGCTAAGGCCACTGATGCTAGAGGATCAACTAGGAAGCAGACTTCTTTAACCTGGTCTGGACAGGCATTTGGATAGTTATGGAGAGCAGATGTCTGTGCTGCCTGAGGCCATTTGATTTTCACAGTGTCCCAGGTCTGGAGTATTAAACTGTGGTCCAAGTTTACTCCTGACTATCACATGTGTGGCCACAAGGTGTGGTCAGATGATAAACACTTCTGGAGTTCGAATGGATTCCACAGACTGTGAGGGGACCTGAGCCATGGACTCAGCACCAAGGACTCAGGACCTTAGGCGATGCCACTCTGCCTGATTCCATCCACCTCAGGAGCCCAGAGGAAACAGGCAGCTTGCCTGCTTCTGATCATGGTGGCTGTCAGTGAACTCTCCCAGCCTCTTCAGGGACTCCTGCCCGAGGTGAGGGCTCTGGGAATAAATTGCAGAACACTGCTCTTCCTCTGTGTGACCTTAGGCAATTCTATTTTTCTGGTTTCTACCAAGACTCTCAAGGCTGATTGGTGTCTCAGTTGCCATGTGCTTGGTGTCAGAGGGTTGGGAGGAAGTGCCCACCTGAACTGCTGAAGTGTCTTTTTCCTTTGTCTTCAGGGTCCTTTCTTGATGTCACAATGTCTAGCCAGGAGTACTTGGACCTGTGTGCAGTCACCTCACGATGCACCCCATGGATTTAAGACCTACCCTAGGCCATGCAGTTGGCAGAGGTGGGTGGGCTGGTGCAACCAAAGTCCTCATCTCCCCCAATACAGGTTGCAGAGTTCTTTCCCCTGACCAGTGAGTGGACATAGATAAATCCTGGAACACATGGCCTCCATGATGGAAGAGAAAACAGGGTTAGGGGCAGCCTCAGCTGGGGTGCTGAGAATTAGTGTCCCTTTAAGGTTTTCATTTTCAATCACCCCTGTGTGGCCTGACCAGTTTCTGGTTCTGTCAATCAAATAAATATTCCAGTTGCAGAGTGTGGGAATTTGGTCTTTCTTTTCAACTACCAGGATTCCCCATTGGAGTAAGGGTTCCATTTCAAGGGAAAGTAAACTGAGGACTTGGGAGAATGTGACTAGCCAGGTCCCACCCAGGGTGAGTTCTGCCCTCCACTCAGTGGAGAGAATACTCCAGTCTCTGAGAAGACAGACTCCCTCAGTGTTGTGTGTTTCACCACCTTCCTGAAATCCAACTGCAATACAAACACTAGTGAACTAAGCAACAATGAAGCCTGACACCTGCTGATAGATTGGTCAGTATTTTGGAAGCATTCTAGGTGCAACCCACTTGTTGAAGCCTTGATATTGATCAGTAAACAGTCTCAGTAGTGACAGGATGGGCAGAGCAGCTCCCAGAACCACCCCAACTCCTTGAGTCCCCCCAGTATCCCAGCAGGAGGGCTGTCTCCATTGCCTTTCCTGACAGAGAGCTCCAGCCACCTTGTTATGTTCATGTGCCAGTGGGAAGGACCAGGGGTCAGTCAGAAGGAGAAGTATACTCCTGTAAAGGATCAGGACAAGAGAGGGTCTCAACACACTGACCAGTCCACAAGTTGTACTTGTTTTCTGTGTTGTGACTAAACTTCACCCCAGGTCACGTATGCATTACAGCAGGAAGCTTACAATTGTGCCAACAGAAAAATGCCCCAAAGACATCCTGGTTCTGATCCTGTGGACCTGTGGTACATCATCTGGCCCTTCAGGGAAACTTTGCAGATGGAATGAAGGTAAGATTCTGAATGTGGGGAGGTGATCCAGGAGGCCCAGGGAATCTGATGTCACCCCAGCTTCTTAGCAGATGGAAGCAAGAGGCCAGGGGTCAGAGACATGCCAGATAGCTGCTGTCCTTGCTCCAAAATGATCCTTTACACACTTGTGTCTTCAGGCCTGTGAGGACAGGAAGCCTACACCAGACAGACACGCCTGTGTCTCCCTCTTCCTTCATCGGCTTGGTCTCAAAATTCCTCCCACCCAGAATCACACCTCCACTTTCTGCTGCTGGATCTGCTCAGAGCACCTGTGGTGTGGCAGGGTACCTACTGCTTTGGTCTCAGTGCCCCTATCCCCTTTTACATTGCACATGTATGCCCTCAGACATGCTGGCACTGAACCTCCTGATGAACCAGTCAGGACACAGGGTCCACCACTTGTTCTGTGTGCTTGAAGTCTTGGTTTCTTGGTTATAATGAGGAGGTGAAAATCCAGATCCATCAGGTCTGGTTCTAACCAGTTCTGCCACTTACTCCCTGAGTAAACTTGTGTTGCTTATTTAACTTCCCTGGACTTCAATGGCCTTGTGTGTAAATAGGGTGTCATGAAAGAACCTAATTCCTAGGGCTTGGGGGAGTAAGTCTGATGCACATGAATCCTCTTAAACTGTCTCTGTCCCCTGGTGCAGCCTACACAGTGTCTATAGTTCCAGCATCACAACATGACCATTCCCCGATTTGTGAAGGTCTGCTGCTGACTGACAATCTGGGTATGGGTGTGAGGGTCTTTCTCAAACCCCTGCTATCCATGCTGCATAGGCCATTTGCTCTGATGTGACGCTGGCACTTGGTTAGCAGCACTGTGATGACTACAGGCTCTGGACTGGTCTCATGAGCCTCCAGAACTTGTACAGCCCTCTCCTGGGAGGTGTGCCTGCAGCATGCTGCACCACAGCTAACCACTCTGTGTGTCCAGCCATATCCAAGGATCCAAGGAACAATCTTCACTTGCAACCTTGGCCACTGAGTCACTTCCTATGCCAAGAAGGCATGGTCTTTCCAAAGCTCTAGGGCAGGACTCAAGGTCAGTAGTCTCAGGGACCTTCCCTTTACTTCTGACTCCTGTCCATTTCTACACACCACTGCTGAATACCGGCCCAGAGGAGTTTGAACCCTGGAAATGTCAGAGGAGACTAAGCATACCCATGATGCCCAGGGTACCTTAAATAGTGGAGTTGTTCACATTGCTGGGGATACACCATCTCCCTGGGGATGAGACATGAGGCTTCAGAAGCAGCCCAGACACCACAGGCCCTGAAGTTTCCACTATACACCCACACCACAGACACCCCCAGGATGGCAGAGCCCTCAGGCCTCACACAGGCCCTGTGCCCACACTCCACACCCAGTCCAAACTGCAGGAAAAGGACAGTCCAAAATCCAGAAACACAGACTGTGGTTCACTGAGGGTCCCATCCTAGACAATCACCTGCTTCTGTGTGCTTGAAGCCTTTGCTGTGTTACCTGGGAACTCCAGGTGACACAACATCTAGAAGGCTAGGCAGCATAAAGAAGCAGGTGTCCTGCAGGGAGTGTGGATGACTCAAGCCATGGACAAGGGTTTTGTTCCCAAACACAGAGGGCTGCCTGTGGAGGCACTCCCTCTCTTCTCACCCCTGACTCAGTTTCTCTTCTCTCACCACCTCTCCCTCCCTCTCCCTTTCCAGGCTTCTCTCCAGGTGGCTTCTTTCTCCCACCAGAGAGACCCCCAACTCCCAGGTCTCTGTGCAAGCTTCCAATTCATCAAGACCTGAGCCCCACTTCCCTCATTTCTGGACATTTCTCTGAATTCTCTTGTATTGCCATGGTTTCTTCTTCTCACCACAGACAAGAAAGAGTAACAGGAATGGGAAACACAGAAAAACCCTCAATTAAAGGCACCCTGAACCTTCACCAGGATACACCCTGGAATATTCTCCTGAAGTCCTCCTGCTGACCCTGCCCAGTAAACCCTTTTTAGGATATAGCATCAGCCTGTGCTTCTCCATTCTGGAAACTTACATGTGTAGAAACAGAATGGGTTACTGCTCTGAAATGGAGGGGGCTTGGTGACATGCAACAGAGTCGAGTGCCTATTCACACTCTTCACTGTGCTACTGTGTGAACTACTCATGATGATTATGTCAAACAGGCTCCTCCTCTCTCCTGTTGGACATATTTGGCATGACCCACCTTAAAGAGTCTCCCAGGTCCTTTTCTTACTTCTGACTCTGTGGTTTTTACAGCAAGTACTGGGCACAGGGAGGCTGCTGTGGAGGGCAAAAGCCAGCTTTCCAGTTTGTAACAAAATGTCGGAGGCCTGCAGGTGGAAGGGTTTGCTTTGGCTCTGTGTTTTAAAAATCTCAGTCCAGGGTTGCTTGTGGCATGGGGTGAGGCATCACATCATGGAGAATTTTATGGCAGGGCAAACTCCCCATCTATCTGGGCTGTGAGAGAGAAGCAGGAAAAACCTATATGCCACAATCCTCTTCAAGGACACACCTCATGGTCCTGAACCTGCACCAGGACCCCACCTACTTCCTAATGCATCTTCACAGGAGCATAATCTGGTAACTGGTCTTGAACAGGTGGCCTTGGGCACTCTGTCCTGGAAGCAGTCCTGCTGGGCTTCACTCCTATTACTGTCTGAGGCACATCAGTGTTGAGAAAATCACTAGGTTTCACCAGGGCCTGACTAATCAGAACCCTGTCTGCAAGAAAGGCCCAGCACCATAAGTCTGGTGCTTTGTCTTCATCCTGGGACAAGGCCTGAGACCACATCCTCAGGGGAGTGAATCTAATGGGCAGGACAGAGGCCTCTGAGTCAGACCAGGTGTCTGACTCCCCTGATGTCTTTGACATGCCCCAGCTGCCCCTGGGCAGAAGCCCTGCTCTCTGGGTGAGAGCCCACCCTACTACCTAAATGGGTCTTAGACTCTCCTCTTGGCAGTGTCAGAATCCTGGCCCTCAGCCATGCAACCGTCCTTGCAAAGTCCACAGGAAGACAGCAGGATGTGGAGACAGTAGGAAAGATTGCAAAGAAGGATGCAGAGGAGGTGGGTAGCTGATGTGGTGTCAGTGGTTGTGTCACAACCCCTGTCTCCTCTTCAAACTCCATGGTAATCCTAGGATGTAGGTGTTCTGGGGCTGCCCAGTGGGCATCAAAAATAAACATCAAGAAAGAAGACATTCCTCCCATTAGGAGGCCAAGGAAGGGGCACTCTAACCCTGTTCATGAACAGGTTTCCTGTTCAGGAACATTTACTTGAATAGATTTTACCCTGGACACTGTTGATGAAGTCTCCAGGCTGGACAGCACCCTAGGATGCCCTTCTGCAGCCTGTCTAAGGAAATCCCATGAAATCACGCTGGACATGGGAAATCACATAAGGGAATTTATTAAGCAATCAAAGTGTCTCCCTGCAGGGTAAGAGAGAAAACGAGAGGAAAAGAAAGGGTGTGTGCTAGAGAGAGTGTAAAGCCAGGAGGATAGAGAAAAGTGAGTAGGACAGAAGAATGGAAAAAAGATGGTGGGTAAGTTACAGTAAAACAGTTGAATCCCGCCGGGCTCTCAGGGGACCAATATCGGAGAAGGATACTTGCAAGCTGACTGATGAACCAATAGCTAGCTAGGATATTCAGAGATTGACAAGTGGTTGGGAGGCAAAATGGCTGTACCTGATGGGCAGGGGAGCAGCTTTATACATTACAACCTGGACCAGTGCCACACTCTATCTCAGCTGGGAGGCCTTCATGGTGGAACAAGAGAGGGAGGGTGAGGAGAGAAGCCCCTGGTCTGTGCAGGTTCTGTCACTCACTGGCCAGTTGTGAACACCCTGGCTTCCTACTCCAGCTTTCTCTCCTGTACATGGACATTGGAGGCTGCAACATCAGAATCCAAACACTACAAACATGGCCATTGAGTGCACAGCATGGTCCTCAAGTCTGTGCTTTCCAAGTGCCACAGGAACAAGCTTCTGGGGTCCCAGATCTTGGAGTGAGTAGAGTTGTGGACCGCATTTTTGGAAGTGCCACAGAGAGGGCAGGGTGATTCCAGCCAGTGCTCCACTGGATACAGGAATTCAGGCACCATCTGGACACTGAAATTCTGTGGAGGAGACTCTGACCTTGACTTATATGTCAGGCTCAGAGCTCCCTTGTCTGCCACACATTATCCTGTGCACACAGGCAAAAGTGTAATGTCATTGTCAGAACTACCCCTGAACGCAATAGTGCATGGTGGCAACAGCACGGGGTGATCCTGATGACCTGGCTCTGCAAGTCTCAGTCACCTCAAATTGAAGGACAAAACACATAGCACATACTATGTGCATGCACACCTCCTTACACATCACAGAAAACACAGCAAACAAAACATGCACACACACACCCTTACACATCACACATCAGATAGCACACACCACATTCACACATACCTGCTTACACATTACACAACACACCCAACTAATTTCAGCAGATACCATATGCACAAAACTTCTTACACATCCCACAAGAGATACAACACAACACAGCACACACTACATGCAAACACAACTCCTAATATATCACACAACACACAACTCAATGCAGCATACAGCACATGCAAACATAACTTCTTACACATCACCCAACACACACAAGGCAACATAGCATTCACCACATGTACATACATCTCCTTACATATCACACATCACATGAAATGCAACACACACACACAGAATATATACACACACTCTTCACATTACATAACACACATGATACCACACAGCATACACTGCATGTAAACAACCTCCTTACACATCACACTACACAACCACTATACAACAAACAGCACATATCACGTGCACACTCGCCTCCTTACACATCACAACACTTACAATGGAACACACAGTACACACCCAATGGCATACACAACTCCTTACCTATCACAGAACACACAAAATGCAACACAGCACACACCAAGTGCACACACAAGTCCTTACACCTCACAGAACATATAAAACAAAACACAGGAAAACCACATCACACACCTCCTTTCCACATCACAAAACAACTACAGCATGACACAGCACATACATCAGCACACAAACTCCCTTACACATCACACAACTCAAACAATGCAACACACCACACACACCAAAAATTCACAAAGCTTCTTCACTTTCAAAACACACACGGGCGATCCAAGATGGCGGCCTAGAGGGAGACTGCACCCCCAGTCGCTCCAGAACCCTGGAGTTAAGAAGGGGAGGCATTGAGAGACTCGGACTGAAATAGAGCCACGGGTGAGTCTGCCCACTGGGTAAAGCTTGGTCCGGGTGGCAGGCCCAGATAGAGGTGGCTTATCGGAGCCGGGCAGGGCAGCTAGGGTCATCCACAGGCAGCCCTGTGCACTCCAGCAGTGGGCCCCACCCACACAGACAGCTTCTCCAGGTTCTCGGAACGGAACTGGCCCGCTAGTGAGAGCCTCTCTGACCAGAACAAGCTCTGAGTCCCGGAGCCCCTGCAGCGCAGCGTACTCCGGCAACAAACAAGTGGAGAGCCACGATCCGCAAACAGCCTCTGGGATTAGGGCAGGGCAGCCAGAGACCTCTTCAGGCGGCTCTGCCCACTCCAGCTGCAGGCTCTCTTCACGGGGCGATCCAAGATGGCGGCCTAGAGGGAGACTGCACCCCCAGTCGCTCCAGAACCCTGGAGTTAAGAAGGGGAGGCATTGAGAGACTCGGACTGAAATAGAGCCACGGGTGAGTCTGCCCACTGGGTAAAGCTCGGCCCGGGTGGCAGGCCCAGATAGAGGTGGCTTATTGGAGCCGGGCAGGGCAGCTAGAGTCTTCCCAAGGTAGCCTTCCACACTCCGGCAGTGGGCTCCTCCCACACGGCCAGCTGCAAGGCGAAGGCCCACAGTGAGAGCATTTCCACACAGAGCCAGTTCCAAACCGTGGAACCAGTAGGGGGCTAGGGGCAGTTTTCTTCGGATGAGCTGCTTTATCAGATTCCTCCAAACTATCAGGCTACTGAAGGCTGGGAGGTGATACACTGGAAATCTACCGGAACAGTATAAGCCAGTAGCGGAAAACTGCAATATCTCAGGGTCCCACTGACAACTGACCAATATGAGAAAACAAGGAAAGAAAATGTCCCAAACAAACCTAGATACTACATCAATAAAACCCAATGACAGCACAGCAGAAGAAATGTCAGAAAGGGAGTTCAGAATGTACGTAATTAAAACGATCAGGGAAGCTAATGAGGAGATGAAAGAGCAAATGCAGGCATTGAAGGAGGAGATGAAAGAGCAAATGCAGGCATTAAATGATGGCACCAATCAACAGTTAAAAGACCAAATACGGGAAGCAAGAGATCATTTCAAGAAAGAGTTAGAGATACTGCAAAAAAAACAAACTGAAATACTTGAAATGAAGGAAACAATAAACCAAGTTAAAAACGCCGTAGAAAGCATAACCAATAGGATAGAACACCTGGAAGACAGAACCTCAGACATTGAAGACAAATTATTTAATCTTGAAAGCAAAGTTGGCCAAACAGAAAAGATGGTAAGAAATCATGAACAGAATCTACAAGAATTATGGGATATCATGAAAAGGCCAAATTTAAGAATTATTGGGATTGAGGAAGGCTTAGAGAAACAAACCAAAGGAATGAACAATCTATTCAATGAAATAATAACAGAAAATTTCCCAAATCTGAAGAACGAAATGGAAAACCAAGTACAAGAGGCTTATAGAACTCCAAACACACAAAATTACAACAGACCCACACCAAGGCACATTATTATGAAAATACCTAACATACAAAATAAAGATAGAATTTTAAAGGCCACGAGAGAAAAGAATCAAATTACATTCAGAGGGAAGCCAATAAGAATATCAGCAGATTTTTCAATCCAGACCCTAAAAGCCAGAAGGGCCTGGAACAACATATACCAAGCCCTGAAAGAAAACGGATGCCAACCAAGAATCTTATACCCAGCAAAACTTACCTTCAAATTTGACGATGAAATAAGATCCTTCCATGATAAACAAAAGCTAAAGGAATTTACAAAAAGCAAGCCAGCATTACAGAACATTCTCAGCAAAATATTCCATGAGGAAGAGATGAAAAACAACAAAGCAAATCAGCAACAGGAGGCGCTAGCCTAAAGGAATAGCCAAATAAAGGAGAAACTAAATCATGTCAAAAACAAATATGAGTCAATTGACTGGGAATACAAATCATATCACAATAATAACTCTGAATGTTAATGGCCTGAATTCATCAATCAAAAGACACAGACTGGCAGATTGGATTAAAAAGAAAAATCCAACAATATGCTGCCTGCAAGAGACTCATCTCACAGAAAGAGACACCCATAGACTAAAGGTGAAAGGATGGGGACAAACATACCATGCACACGGACACAGCAAAAAAGCTGGAGTATCCATCCTCATCTCAGATAATGTGGACTTCAAACCAAAACTAATCAGAAGGGATAAAGAAGGACATTACATGCTGCTTAAGGGAAGCATAAATCAGCAAGACATAACAATCATAAATATCTATGCCCCGAACATTGGCTCATCCACGTACATCAAACAAATCCTTCTCAATTACAGAATTCAAATAGACCACAACACAATAATACTAGGCGATTTTAACACACCTCTCTCACCACTGGATAGATCGTCCAAACAAAAATTGAATAAAGAAACTATAGATCTCAACAACACAATCAGCAATTTAGACTTAACGGACATATATAGAATATACCATCCAACAAAGAATGAATACACTTTCTTCTCAGCAGCACATGGATCCTTCTCTAAAATAGACCATATTTTATGCCACAAAGCTACTGTTAGCAAATACAAGAAGATAGAGATACTACCTTGTACTCTATCAGATCATAATGGATTGAAATTAGAAATAAAGGACAGAATAAAAAACAGAAACTTCTCCAATACCTGGAGACTAAATAATACACTATTATATGATGAATGGATAACAGAAGACATCAGGAGGGAAATAAAAAAATTCTTAGAAGTAAACGAGAACAAAGACACATCATATCAAAATCTCTGGGACACTATGAAAGCAGTACTTAGAGGAAGATTTATTTCATGGGGTGCATTCAAAAAAAGAAGTAGAAATCAACAAATAAACGACTTAACACTACAGCTCAAAGCACTAGAAAAAGAAGAGCAGACCAATACCAAAAGTAGTAGAAGACAGGAAATACTTAAAATCAGAGCCAAAATAAATGAAATCGAAACAAAAGAAACAATTGGAAAAATTAACAAAATAAATAGTTGGTTCTTTGAAAAAATAAATAAAATTGATAAACCCTTAGCCACACTAACAAAGAGAAAGAGGGAGAAAACTCAAATTACTAAAATTCGGAATGAACAAGGAAACATCACCACAGACACGAGTGAAATACAAAACATAATTAGAAGCTATTTTGAAAATCTATACTCCAACAAAAAAGAAAACCTCGAAGACATCAACAAATTTCTAGAGACATATGAACTACGTAAACTGAATGAGGAGGACATACACAACTTAAATAAACCAATTTCAAGCAATGAAATAGAAGAGGTCATCAAAAGCCTACCAACAAAGAAAAGTCCAGGACCAGATGGGTTCTCAGCCGAGTTCTACAAAACCTTTAAAGAAGAGCTCATTCCAATACTTCTCAAACTATTCCATGAAATAGAAGAGGAGGGAACCCTACCAAACTCGTTCTATGAAGCCAATATCACCCTGATACCTAAACCAGACAGAGACACATCGAGGAAAGAAAATTTCAGACCAATATCCTTAATGAATATCGATGCAAAAATTCTCAACAAAATTTTAGCAAATCACATACAAATATATATTAAAAAGATAGTGCACCACGATCAAGTGGGTTTTATCCCAGGGATGCAAGGTTGGTTCAACATTTGGAAATCAATAAATGTCATTCACCATATCAACAGACTTAAAGTTAAGAATCACATGATTATTTCAATAGATGCAGAAAAAGCATTTGATAAAATACAGCATCCCTTCATGCTCAAAACAGTAGAAAAAATTGGGGTAGTGGGAACATTCCTAAACATTATAAAGGCAATCTACGCTAAGCCCATGGCTAATATCATTCTAAATGTTGAAAAACTGAAAGCGTTCCCCCTAAAAACTGGAACAAGGCAGGGATGCCCTCTTTCACCGCTTCTATTCAACATCGTCCTTGAGACTCTAGCCAGAGCAATCAGACAAACCAAAGAAATTAAAGGGATACGAATAGGAAAAGAAGAACTCAAACTATCCCTGTTCGCTGATGACATGATTATATATTTAGAGGAACCTGGAAATTCCACCAGAAAACTTTTAGAACTCATAAGTGAATTCAGTAAAGTAGCAGGTTACAAGATCAATGCTCATAAATCCAATGCCTTTTTATACATAAGTGATGAATCTTCAGAAAGAGAAATTAGGAAAACTACCACATTCACAATAGCATCGAAAAAAATAAAATACTTGGGAATCAATCTCACAAAAGAGGTGAAAGACCTCTACAAATAGAACTACAGAACACTAAAGAAAGAAATTCAAGAAAACCTTAGAAGATGGAAAGGTCTCCCATGTTCCTGGATAGGCAGAATTAATATCGTCAAAATAGCTATACTACCTAAAGTGCTATACAGATTCAATGCAATTCCAATTAAAATCCCAATGATGTACCTTGCAGAAATAGAGCAAGCAATTATGAAATTCATCTGGAAGAATAAAAAACCTAGAATAGCTAAAGCAATCCTCAGTAGCAAGAGCGAAGCAGGGGGTATTGCAATACCAGATCTTCAACTCTACTACAAAGCAATAGTAACAAAAATGGCATGGTATTGGTACCAAAATAGACAGGTAGATCAATGATACAGAATAGAGGACATGGACACAAACCCAAATAAATACAATTTTCTCATACTAGACAAAGGTTCCAACAATATGCAATGTAGAAAAGATAGCCTCTTCAACAAATGGTGCTGGGAAAACTGGAAAACCATATGCAATAGAATGAAATTAAACCCCTATCTCTCACCCTACACAAAACTCAACTCAAAATGGATCAAGGACCTCGGAATCAGACCAGAGACCCTGCATCTTATAGAAGAAAAAGTAGGTCCAAATCTTCAACTTGTTGGCTCAGGATCAGATTTCCTTAACAGGACTCCCATAGCACAAGAAATAAAAGCAAGAATCAACAACTGGGATAGATTCAAACTTAAAAGCTTTCTCTCAGCAAAGGGAAACTATCAGAAATGTGAAGAGAGAGCCTACAGAGTGGGAGAATATCTTTGCCAACCATACCTCAGATAGAGTGCTAATTTCCAGAATCTATAAAGAACTCAAAAAACTCTACATGAAGAATACAAATAATCCAATCAACAAATGGGCTAAGGAAATGGACACTTCACAGAAGAAGATGTACAAGTAATCAACAGATATATGAAAAAATGTTCAACATCCCTAGTAATAAGGGAAATGCAAATCAAAACTACCCTAAGATTTCATCTCACCCCAATTAGAATGGCGATTATCAAGAATACAAGCAACAATAGGTGTTGGCGAGGATGTGGTGAAAAAGGAACACTCATACATTGCTGGTGGGGTTGCAAATTAGTGCAGCCACTCTGGAAAGCAGTGTGGAGATTCCTCAGAAAGCTTGGAATGGAAACACCATTTGACCCAGCTATCCCACTCCTTGGCGTATACCCAAAGGACTTAAAATCAGCATACTACAGAGATACAGCCACATCAATTTTCATTGCTGCTCAATTCACCATAGCCAGTTTGTGGAACCAACCTAGATACCCTTCAGTTGATGAATGGATAAAGAAACTGTGGCATATTTATACAATGGAATATTACTCCACAATGAAGAATGATAAAATTATGGCATTTATAGGCAAATGGTCAAAATTGGAGAATATCATGCTAAGTGAGATAAGCCAATTTCAAAAAACTAAAGGTCGAATGATCTCGCTGATAAGCGGATGAGGACATATAATGGGGGGGTAGGAGGGGCTAGCATTAGGTTTAGGGTTAGGTTTAGAGTTAGGCTAAGGAGAGCGGCAAGAATGAAGGAAAGAAGATTTGTGTAGAGGGAAAAGAGGGGTGGGAGGGGTGGGGGGAGGGGAAAAATAAAATAAACATCATTACCCTATGTAAATGTAAAGAAATAAAAAAAAACACACGATGCTACAGAGCACACACCACATATAAACAACATCCTTTCATATCACATGGCATAACCACTACACAAAAAGTAGCATACATCACATGAACACACTCCTGCCTACAGAACAGAAAACATACACAATAAAACACATAGCACATACCACGGGTACACACACCTTTTCATGCATTACACAGAACACTTCCAATGGGACACACAGCATACATGATGTGCACACACACCCCCTTACACATCAAACAATACATTAAATGCAAGGCACAGCACACACCACATGTAAAAAAACCATCTTACACATCACATAACACACATAATGCAACACAGCACACAGCATGTGCACACAAACCTTCTTGCACATCACACAACATGCATCAAATCATACAGCACACACCACGTGCACACACATCCCTTATACACCACATAACATAGACCTGAAAAAAGCACCCACCACATGCACACACACTTCCTTAAATATCACACAATGTACTCACAACACAACACTCTACACTCACAACGTGCAGACACACCTCCTTACACATCATACACAGACATTCAGTGCAGTAAAACTGCAACACACGAACACAACATATGCACAAATAACACACAAATTGTATAGCACCCACTGTGCAAAACACAGGAAACACAACACATGTACACCCATTCACACACTATACACATATCACGTACACACACCCACAATGTTCTTTGACTTTACTGGAGATTATCATGACTCATCACATGGTCAGTGTTGGAAAAATTGTGTAAAATGTGACCTCTGTCTTCCACTACAGATAAGGTTTCTCTGCTTTGGGGAGGCCTTTGAAATCTAGAGAAGGGTGTCAGCTCCCATGGGACTCCCCACCTGGCCCTACTGAAAACTTCCCTGACAGTGACCATGGATGATAAACTGAGGTCCCAGGGCCCAGGCCAGGTGATGCCACTCAGTCCAGACACACCTGAGTGCCTACAGAAAGAGCCATGCCCCATGACTCAGCATCACCACAACCTAGAGCTGTGGGGTCCCATACCCCTCACCCACATAGACTGTCCATCTGCTAGCCAGGTCCATGGAATTCCCACCCAAGGACTCTGCCCCAAGTCCATCCATTTCTCCCCTGGGCTGAACTCCTGATGTGGCCTCCCAAAATGGGGAACTGGTGATGGGAGACTAAGCATGGGGTAGGCCTCCAGGCTCAAAGTCACTTCCCTCCAGACTCTCACCAGCCCTGACTGTGTCTAGTGACCTACCATGAAGGCCAGGAGAAGCTTGGGTTGGGCTGGGAAGGTGGAAGCTCAAGGTTGTTAGCAGAAATTGCTGTGGGGCCTGGCACAGGGAGAAGGAGAGTGGGGAACCCAGGAGGGAGCTAAAGAGACACTGGCAGCTGGGACACCCTGTAACAGGCTGCTGATGACCATTGGCTATGAACAGGACTGAGCAGTTCCTCAGTAAGGGACTGAGTGTTGGCAGGTTGGGGGCCCATTGGAGTCTTCTCAGGGAAACAGGCACTGGGGAGGATCTTTTGTCTTCCTGAGACCAAATAATCTGGAGTCTTTTCTGACAGGAGTAGTGCCTTGACAGCATCAGAAATTAGATAAAAATGAATTTAATCACAATTTAGCTAAAGCAAGGAAAAAACTGTCCTACCAACACCATCCAAAACAGCACTGTCATACACAGGACCATTTCCAGGAGACAGGCAGGTAGACACCCAGGGCCCTGTAAGAAAAATATCTGTGATCCCAGCACTACCTTCCTTCCTGGGCCAGTCTGTAGTCATCCCAATCTTTTCTCCGGGCATGGAGTGGTTGCTTGCAGGGAGTTGGAAATTCTTTCATTTTAATCAGACCTTGTCACCACATTCCCTCTAGTCCATCCTGCAGTCTTGAGGGGTGTGGCTCTCCCTGTCATCTGGCCCTTTAAGTGGGTGGGGTTGGTATGGAGATCCCCTCAAGCACACACAGAAATTGGGACTGTGAAGAGCCAGCAGGGAGAGCTGCCTAGAGTTTCCCATAGAAAATGACAGGGGAATCTGCTTGGGAGCCTTGGTAGCGCCTGGTTTGGTAGTGTTGGCACCTAGATAGCCTCACTCTCAAAATTCCACCCTCCTGAGCAACAATTTTCAAAGACATTGCTGATTGTCCACCAAACATCTGGGCCCATTTTGCCTGCATGGACATGTCATGTCCTTTGGCCTAAATGTGTTCCTGCTCAAAGAGGAAGTGAAAGACTGCAGGAGTAAGTAGAAAAGATGCTTTTAGACAAAGTGAGCACCAAAACAGGCTCAGAGAGAATGGTTATTCAACTGATCATAACCTGGAAATCTGAAGCATGTGCCTGGGGTGTGTGCAGTGGTACAGCAGGTGGGCTTTCAGTGGAGAGTGGATATGGTCAGCACCTGCCCTTTTACCCATTACAGACTCCAGGTACCCTGGCTGCAGTCTCTCTCTTGTCCAAATGCCCAGTACCCTCTTTCACTTTATGGGGCTGCCCTTCTCCCAGAACTCTGTGGGTATCCAGCATAAAGGTCCCTCTAATGCCTGTGAGGACTTTGGACCCACAGCAATTTCTCAGAAATACCTTATGTCTCACTCCCTATCCTCCTCAACCTGTGTGCATCCAGGGATTTGATATCTGAGCCCCTCCCTCTCATCCTCCCTGGGGTACATACACTTGGGCACAGTCCCAAAGCCAGAGAGTTTCTCTAAAGGTGGAGCTGAGAGTTCCCACATCTTCTATTCCTCATCCACCCCTTCAAACATGTGACTCCTTCAGTTCTAGTTGGAATTCTCTATGTGATGACTGGCATAAGGCTCCCAGGTGGCCCTCCTGAGTTCATTGAGGCATCTGCATAGTGACCAGTTGACCCTGGCTGCTACCTCACACCAAGCACCATTGGAAATCATTACAAAACAGCAACCATTGCCAAGAAAACCTTGGGGAAGGTGGAGAGAAAAACTCAGAAAGTACCAATGTCCTGCATGCAGCCCACCCAAGACAAGCACCATTAGCCCTGTGGAATCTCTGTGACTTGCAAGAAGAGAGATAGAGGTCAAAGGATGCATCAACATGTTCCACTGTTGATGCTAAACAGAAAGGCATATGGCTGATGCTCAACTCCAACTATAACCATCCTGGACAAGAACTTGACCTCACTAACTTGGAAGTGCTGAACCAGATCATTTTCAGGGAGGTCCAGGTACTCCTGCCATCTGGGTTTACCAAAAGAGTTCACACTGCTTTGCATCTGGAGGGATGCATATATTTCTATTGAACTTTCACTACAACTATTTCCTTCCTGCCAGGGCAAAATTGTCCCAAGTCAGTGTCATTCCTCAAATCATCAGGGTCAGATATTTTTCTCCAGGTATTGTCCCCATCATTCTGTCCATTTCACCTATGGGCTGGACAAACTCTCAGACTTGGGCAGGAGCAAAATCTGTAGCCACATTTCTATCCAAAGACAAAAAAAGCCCCAATTCCTCACTGTCTTTGAAAGATTCAGAAGATCTAGAACCCACTAGAAGTGCACTACACAAGAGACCTCAGACCTCACCCTGCAGTGTGCATGAGTCCTTCCCTGAGTGTGGTCACTGGGTTGCAACATCCACAGAGCATTGTTCAGTGGTCATGTCTGGAATGTCAGCTTCCAGGAGTCAGAGGATCCCATTTTTGGGGGCTGCCTGGACCCTAATTTTTATTTAAAAAAAGAAGTTGCTTGAGAACCCCTGGGATTGATACACAGTACCTAAAATCAACAAATTCATTTATGTTCTTAAACATCAGTACATCAATATGCCAAGAGCCAGCATCAGGGTCCAGGATGATGCCAGGCCTCCTATTGGGGAGGTGAGTCCCCAGAAGCACCACCCTCACCCTGCCTCACAACCTTGCCCTGCCTCTGACACAGCTGTCACCAGTTCTGCTGGTTGATTCTAGCTGGGGTTGCTCTGGTCCTTATCAAGGTGTTCGCCTCAATTGTCAAGGATGGGCTCAGCCCTAGATGAGGTCTGCAACTGACCTCTGGGTTTTTGCCCCTCTCCTCTGTATATACAGACTTATCTGTGCTCCTGGAGTTAAAGCTAGGAACATCCATGTCTCTGAATTAGCCCACCACACAATGGGGCTTACTCTGGGACAATGATTTGGCAGACCATGCCTGTCATCTCACTGGAATACCCAGGCAGAACAACCTTGCAAGCCATAGGACAGGCCATGGCCCCTCATTGACTGACTCCTGTCTACATCCTCCCCTAGAGGGTGCTGGCTATACCAGGGAGATTGTGACCCCCTGAGAGACTCACCTGGGTTCTGGTACCTGATCTGCACCTTGTTGCTTGGGTACTACTGACCAAGGAATATCAACCCCCTGAGCTTCCTCTGCCATTTGGAAACTGAGATGATCCATGTTCCCTTACAGACTTGAGGCAGATGTTACATGACCCCAGGTGTGTGGAGCATCCTGAAGCATTCAGGGCAGACAAGTGCTCTCAGCAATTAAAACTCTGCTCTCCTGCCTCCCCAGCAGGATGGATATGGGAACCCCTATTTCCCTCACAACTTCAGGTGGGAGTTCACATGGAAACCCCATCCCTGCACAATTCTCTTCCTGCCCCACACCTCCATGTGCTGTTTATCCACCTTATCTTCCTCTCCACCCAACCTCCAGAGCTTGGCTCCCCCTGGAGAATACAGAACACCCAAAAGGAGGCTGAATCTCACTGCTAGGGTTTGTCTTGGGGAGGAGTCCAGTATGGCAGCTCAGAGAGAACACAGCCTGGCCAGAAGAGTGATGGTGCCATTTCTATGGCTGTGCCCCTCTGGAGTTGGAACACAGGCCTGGCCTGGGCAGAGCTGAAGGATTGGATCTTTCAGAGGAAACTCCAGGACTGCTGAGAGAGTGTTACAGACACTGGAAGAAAACAATGAAAAGCTCTCCAGGAAGATACAAGCAGGCAGAGCAGAAACCATTTGTGGGTGACTACTGTCTATCGTGCAGCATACAAACAAATGTTCACAAGAGACCTAGCTTAGGAATGCCAAAGTCTTTCACTATCACATACTGTGCACCAATGCACACAGATTCATGATCAGACTGCAGAACCACATATGTGCAGAGCCATGGATGCCTTGGCAGAATCCATCCCACAGCACCTGCTCCAGCTTCCAAGTTATTCTCTGCAGCTGAACTGTGGCCCTGCACTGCAACAAGTTTCTCTGCTGCTTCATCTTCACTTTTCACCACTGAAGCGCTTTTCCCTGGTCTGAAAACAATTTTCACATCTTGTTGTACTGCACTGTTCATGGACCCCTCTTGCCTTATGCATGAACATCTCTTCCTCCCCTTTAAAGTGCTTCCCAATTTCTAGACATTGTGCAGTGGCAGAGCTTCATCTGAATGCTCTGTCAGGATGGTGAACTCGGAGCTGGGGCATGTGCTTCTTCAATTTCCAATGAGCTTTCCAAGTTCTTTGCACTGGCTCCTAGGACTTGTTGTATATTTGGAAACATCACTTTCAACTACTCCTCACTGGCATTTGGTATTTTAATTTTAGCAAAGGTCTTTGCCCACCGGGAGGGTGCCATCTGACCTTCTGTCCCTGCTTGTATTTATGATGCCAAGGGTTGGTTCTCAGGCCTCACAAGAGTGGATACCTGTGCCTCCCCTCTCTGTATTCAGTGAATTCTCTTTATCCTGAAGTCCAAGTGGATTGCTCTGTATGGAGACAAGTGTGATATTCTAAAGCTCTGACTTCAGGTCCATAGGAGGCAATCAGAACCAAAGCCCAACTCTGGACAGAATTTGGGTTTCTCAAGAAGGAAGCACCAGGGATACCACAGGAGAAAAGCAATGGTAGAGGAAAGAGGGTAGGAGAAGTCAGGTGAGGACAGAAGTCATGAACCCTGGAGGGGAACAGGAAATGCAGTGGCTGGAGGAGGCTCCACAGCTGGGATATTGACAGAGCAAGTCTTAAACCAAAACAACCCACTTCTGCTTCACATCCCCAGGTGCCATGTGTGCCTGCAAACCTGTGCACAGAAGTCAGAGCTGACCATGAACAGGGTTGAGTTCTTGGATCTGTGAGTCAACTCTGGGTTTCAAAGGGAGGAAGTGAGTAAAGTTTTCTCTGGGCTTCTGTTCTCAAACCTACAACCTGAGGATCACTGCACACAGTCTTGCTATCACCCCTGCTCAGGATTCATCTGAGTCACATCCACATTCACCCAGTTTGGCTATCATCCATATTCAGGACTCACCTGAATCACATTCACAGAAAAACATGACACTGCTGTATTCAGTTCCCTTCCTAGCCATGTCCAAACCAGGTCACATGAGGAATATACAACACAGAAATTGGCAGCCACTGCCTGCTGTGGACTGGTGTATTCTTCATTAACTCCATTTAATGAGGTGATTACACATAGGATATAGTACAGGAATGTTTATCCAGAATTTGCTTCCTGAACTCCAATCTAGCATCCATTCCACTAGGAAGAGAAAATTGTCCTTCAAAAAGGAGCAGAATGCAACAAATGTTTCTTTTATTTGTTTTATGTTTTTTATAAATGACAATATCCACCACCATTCTTAACAGAATTGTACAGACCTATCAGTCAGTGATGACTCAGGAGAAGTCTCTGTGAATAGAGAACAGTGAACACTTCCTATGAGCCTCACCTTGTCCCTGGTGTGCCATGGCCACCATTAGATAACTATAGACTCAGAAGTGCAGCCAAACAAAAACAGGTCATGTCACCACTTGATCCTTGGAATTCACCATGGAGAGATGGTGTCTTAAAATTATTAGCAAAGCCCAGGTCACACATCCTCTGCACCAGGGAAGTTAATAAGGAGCTCATGACTGCACTCAGAGAGCCTGGTGATTGAAATCCACTCAAACCCAAGTAGATGAAGGTGAGGGAACCTGGGGGCCTCTGAAGTTCCAGTAGGGCTATGGGGCATGGAGAAAAAAAGGGAGAGGCTCAGAACCTAAGAAAGCCTCCATCCAGTCAAAACACAACTTTATCAAACACACGTGCTTAGCCTGGGCTCCTGTAACTCTCCTCAGTCCTGATCCTCCCTCTGGGTACAGATTAAGACACGGGAATGACCCCAAAGCACTGGAACTAAACATGGGAAAGGAGAACACACACTTAATGCCCAGCACTTTCTGCTGGGAGCAGCTGACCACTCTGGAAAAGAGTCCAGGAAAATGAGGAGGCTGGTCATAAGGAGGACACTGGCTCTCATCAGCTTGAATCAGAGATCTTGAAGGACCCCAAGAGGGCCTGAGAGGAGAACAGAGACCCTTCTTCAAGCCTTTGCCAGGGAGCGCTCTGGGAATAAGGCAGCCTGTGCAGAGGGAGGCTCAGGTGTGGGTATAGGAAATCTCTGCTTCAGGCCTTCTGAATTCAGCACAGTCAGACCTGGCAGAGCTAGAAAAGACACATTGCACAAAGTCTGTCAGCAGACTCAGATATATGCACTAAGTGACAGGACAGCCCAGGGGTCCATTGTCTCCGTGAACCACCACAAGATGGGCCATGAAGTGCACCACAGTTTCAGAAGCACTCCTGCCCCACACATAAAGAAAGCAATACAAAACTTCATACAGGAGCCCAGAATCAATCCCCCAACCAGCTTCACCAGGGACAGGGAAGACAGGAAACACTCACTAAACCACAAAGATCAAGGGTGACCAGGAAGCAAGAGGAAGTCCCTAACAATATTTTCATAAAAATGTAACACTAGAGAGAGTGTGGTACACACCAGAATGTGACTGAGGAAAAACTGCAATGAAGAACAATTGGGTTGTGCATAGGACAGGGAGGATCCTGAGCTCTGCTAGGTGAGGGCACTCACTCACAGACCCAGAGGAAACTGTGTACTGGTGGGTGAGTGGCACCAATGAAGTGGAACCAGAGGATCCTAAGTACAGGTGGTCAAGGGGGCACTAGCGAGAAGATGAGGAGAAGATGAAAACAGATGTAAGAGGTACTGAGTAATAGTGTTCAGTGAAATGAGCAACTGTGTTCAAGGGGTACTCACTGCAAGACTCAGAAGTCCCTGCAAAATGTTTTGGAATGTGAGTTTAAATGAGAAACCAGAGAAGGCTGAGCATTGTTAGGCTATTTATTCTCACACACAGGAGTCAGATGAGGCTGAGAAAAGACAGTTAGGGAAACTTAACACATCGTCCAGAGGAGAATGAGGAATGCTGGTTGAGGGGTGCTAACCCAGAGGTCCTGGAGAATACTGAGCACTAGTGGATGAGGTGCAATCACTGAGATGACATAGAGGGGACAGGGTACTGGAGGGTAAGGATCACTCCATAACAATATTCAGGAGAAAAATGTGCACCTGAGTGGAGGGGTACTCACCACAGGACTCAGATGACACTCAGCAATGTTGTGTAAAGGGAGATTAAGCACAGAACCCAAGAACATTAAACACTCTCAGGTGAAAAGTGCTCACCCAGGACCCAGAGAAGTCTGAGGAAGAATTGCCTTGGGGAAGATAGAACAAGATGATAGAAGACTGAGTAGTATTAGGTTAGGGCACTCACACAACTCACCCAGAGAAGTATGATCAAGGAAAGTTTAGGGAACTCAGAAAAATTAACAGAGAAGACTGAGCACTATTAAGTGAGAGACACTCACACTAAGGACCAAATTGAGACTGAGAAAGAACAGGTCAGATGAACTTAGCAGCTTAAACAAAGAAGATTTAGCCACACTAGGACAAGGGCAATCAAGTAGAGGACCCAGTGGAATTGAAGTACTGTGGATGAGGGCACTCTCACAGAACCCAGAGCACCATCAGCAATGATGGGTGAGAGGAGACTTATGGCAGGACACAGAGAATCATGAACAACATTTAATGATTTTTTTTTTTTTTACCATAGGAGTCAGAGGAGACAGACTTCTTTTGGAAGAGAGGTGCTCATCAAGATGATTCACAGTTTTGAACCCTTATCAAGGGAGTCCCTCAGGCCATGGTCTCAGGTTGTTTAGAGGTGATGTGACACTGCTGAATTTTCAAACATCTGGAGAAGTCCTCCATGATGACAGGAAATTGTCCTTGGGAACATTTCACACTGTCCATTGACAAGGTGCATTTTGCCTGAATCAGGTGTCCTAGAAGGTTTACTCTCTTGTCAAAAGTGAGCAACTAGTGACATATCAGAGAAGATTCTGAAAATTATTAAATATATCCTTTTCTACTCTTCAGAAAGATGTCAGAAATTCTGTCTGAACTACATCACCCATAAGACCTCAGTTAGTTTATAAAAGGTGTGGAAATTGTCAATGATTAATGGTAGAATGAGATACCCTGTGCTATGGGCATTGACATCCTTAAAAATTGTCTTAGGTTTTCAGGCATTAGAAAGGAGTCTATCTGCATGGCAGCACCAAGAACTTATTGAATTTTTTCAAAAGAGGAGGTATCCACATTAGTATAAATTTCTACAGTAGTGCTGATATTGACACTAAGATAAGGTCTGAGATGGTGCATTAGAAGTAAAGGGGCCCTCCCAGATATTTCATTCTAACTATCAAGTTGCTGAAGGTTCAGTAGAGACTGCACACTGGTGGTGCAACTCCACCATCCAATAATACCCACAGGGGACTGAGCACAGTTGGGAAAATGGTGCTCACCCACATGATTCAGAGGACCCTGACTAATGGCATGGGAGTGGAGATTAAGTATAGGACACAAATAATAATGGGTAATGTTGGGAGAGAGTCACTCACACATAGGATTCAGAAGACCATGAGTAATAGTGGGGCAGGTGAAATTAAGACACAAACCATAAAAGACTGAGCAAGGTTGGGCTCTCTATGAACAAAAACAGGAGCCAGAGGAGGTTGAGTTAAGTTTGACTCTGGGAACGTAGCACATGGCACATGGAAACTGAGCTCTGCTGAGTGAGAGGTGCTCCCAGAAGTCCCAGAGTATACAGGGCACCACTGGATTGGGATGTTCACCCATAGGACACAGAGGAGACACAGTACTTGAGGGTAAGGGGCACTCCAATAAAATATTCAGAAAAAAATTAACAGCTGTGTGAAAGGTGTTTTCACCACAGTATTCAGATGACACTGAGCAATGGTTTGTGAAGGGACATTAAGGACAATACCCAGAGAAGACTGAGAAATGTCAGGTGAGGGGTACTCACATGACTCAGAGGAGTGTGGGCACAAATTACCTTGGGGAACCTAAAACAGGACACAGAGAAGACTAAGCACTCTAAGGTCATGGATGCTCACCAAAATTGCCCAGATAAAATGAGCAAGAAATGGTTAGTAAAATGAGAAAAAAGAAAAAAGGAGATAAGCACTATTCGGTGAGAGGCACTCACCCACAGATCACTAAAAAAGACTAAGAAAGACAGGTTATGTGAAAATTGCAGCTTAAGCAGAGAAGGCTGAGCAATGTTAGGAGAGGGGCTATCACCAGGGGATCCAGTGGAATCAGAGCACTAATGGGTGATAGGCACTCACACACTGGAATCAGAGTATTCTATGCAATATTGAATGAGGCGAGATTTTGGCAGGACCCAGAGAAGACTGAGCAATGTTCAACTACATTTGATCATAGTCAGGAACCAGATGAGACTGCAATAAGTTTGGTTGTGTGAACTTAGCACATGGTACAGAGGAGACTGAGCAGTGCTAGGTTAGGGGCATTCACCCAGAGGTCCCAGAATATACTGAGCACTGCTGGATGAGGGGAGCTCACCTAGAGGAAACAGAGGACACAGAGTACTGGAAGATAAGGAGCATTCAAAATAATATTCAGGGAAAACTGAGCACCTGTATGTGACTGGTTCTCACCATAGGATTCAAATGACCCTGGGCATTGGTGTGTGAATTGACATTAAGAACAGGACCTAGAGAAGTCTGTGCACAGTGAGGTGTTGAGTGCTCACACACAGGACCCAGAAGAGTTTGAGAAGGATTGCATTGGAGAACCTGACACATGACAGAGAGAAGAGTGAGCATGGTAAACTGAGGTGTGCTCACCATTAGGTCCCAGAAATGAAGGAGCATGGAATGGATAGGGAATTCAGGCAAAGGAAACAGAGGAGCACTGTTAGGTGAGGGGTGCTCACCTACAGGACCCAAAGAAAACTTAGTAAATATAGGTTAGGTAAAAGTAGTTCACCCTTGAAGGTTCAGAAGAAATCCCAACACAGGACTGTGATCTGTCCTTGTACTAACAATCCTTAGCCAGGGTCACCAGTGACCAGGCAGAGCCTAACCCCCACCACAGACCCACAAAGGGTACCAAGTGCTACAGATTGAGACATATTTTTATTATTAAAATGCCTCCCCCATAGACTTCCTGAGGGGCTGTGATTTTAGAGGAGACTGAGAAGGACCACTTGGGAGGGAAAGGGACTCTGTTTCTGCAAAACAGCAGTTCACCTGGAGTTCTTGGTGCAGTGGTGCCTAGGTGCTGTCTCCTCCTCACTCCCTGTTCCTCCTCAATCAGGTGATTCCCTGTCACCCATGGTCACCATGGGAGGCACTGTGACTACCATCAAAAGTTGATAGGGCAGAAATTCAAATAGGTCGTTGCCATCATCTGGGGGATGCGTAATTGTACTGAGATTATCTAGAGTCACCAAAGTCACTGGCATCCATCCCCAGGCCATGGCTTGGACAAAGCCAACCTGGTAAATATATGTCTTTTGCCTCTCCAACTTAAATGGGCTGGCAGGAGAGAAGAGTACCTTGCTTGTGTCTCTGCAGCAAAGGTGACCTTAAGCCTTTGATTTCCAGGAACTTTGGTATATTCTGTGAGTGAGCAAGTGCCTTCTCTTGCATATAAATATACATATGTAAAAAGAAAATTAAAGAGAAGGGAAAAAAATGAATAGGCAATTTATGATTCCCTTTATAACAAATGAAAACTGTTCTGCAGTGACAAAAGATCAGTGTTTTCCTGAGAATGGGGCAAAGTGACATAAAGAAGAAATCTAGAGAGGGATAGGTGGAGGGAATAGCAAAGGGATATAAGAAAGATTTCTGAGGTGATGTGTATGTTTATTATCTTTATTGTAACAGTGAATTAATCAGTACGCATGTATGTTAAAACTTACTAAAACTAGCATATATTTTATGTAGGTAGAGTAGTCTTTGATATAATTAAATAAATCTGTCTGATCATTCCTACTATTATTCTCTTGTTTTATTAATGTATCTACCCTAAGATCAAATTGATCCATACTACATATAACCATGATAGAAATGATTATTTGTTATCATATGATGATATATTGATGCTCATTTCCTTTGGAAGTATAGAAACAAAAATTTTGTTTTCAAGGAAATTAATCATGATACTTAAGAGTAATTGGTTATCTTAGGGAATTTGACATGATATATGTCATTTAAATAGAGAAAACTGTATTTGAACAGTAATTCTTAATTTTGAGAATATTATTATTTAATAGCTAATATTTTAACTAACATTGCTTACAAAACTTTATTAAAATGTGTAAAAAATGCAGTACAAGGAAAGAAGTATTATAATCTCAAATTGCTAGAGACACCTAAAATTTTATATTTCCACATCCATTAGAGTGATACACAATCTGTGCAAAAAGAGAAAAAACTGACCTCAAGCACATTACCTCCCATAGTTTTACTCAACAATACACTTCTAACCCCAGGGAAGTGCAGTTTGTTACTTTATTTTTTGTTGTTTTATTTAATCTCACCTACCATGCAAGCAATGCTGCAGATGTGGGCACTAGCTGGGTATCCTTTAATTCAGTACAGTTCTTACACACAATTCAGTTCTTAGCCCACAGAATGTGGACTCAATCTTGAAGACCACACCTCCCACACTTTAGATGATCACAAACCCATGTTGTTTTGCCTGTTTTTCTGACCCAACAGCTATAAGTAAGGGTTTGTAGAGTCCCCTTCTCAAGTTTGATTAACTTGCTTGAGCAACTC